>NC_092348.1:2071746-2371746 GCF_963676685.1 Mytilus edulis
AGGAAAATTAACAATAGGAAATGAAAAATCGTCTCTTTTGTCGTAAATTTTAGTGTGAAGTTTCCCGTTTGAAATTGAAATGTCTAAATCTAGAAAAGGACAACTGTTGCTGTTTATGTTAGATTTAGTTAAAGTAAGTTCGTTTGGGTAAATTTCTGAAGTATATTTAGAGAACTCTGGATTATTCAACGAAAAAATATCATCCAGATAACGGTAGGTATTTTTGAATGTATCAACCAAATGTAACAATGATGGGTCTTTACTGAGTTTGGTCATAAACTGAGATTCATAGCAATATAGAAATAAATCTGCTATTAAAGGGGCACAGTTGGTGCCCATAGGAATACCTACTACCTGACGATACACTTTATCGCCGAAACGTACATAAATGTTATCAAGCAGAAAGTTTAAAGCTTCAATCATATCCTCACATTTCCAGTAAGTGTATCTAGCATACTTTCCCTTTTCGTTACAGAAAAAGGCCTTAAACGAGTTGCAGCAAATAAAGTTACAATGAGATTTTTCAAAAGACCATTTTATCAAATACAAAAACTTTGTCTTTATAAGATTGTGTGGAAGTGTAGTGTACAGAGTAGAAAAATCATAACTGTCAACAGAATTGTAAGGACCATTGAAAGCTTGTATTTTATCTAAAACCTCTAAAGAATTTTTAACACTCCAAAAATAATTAATACCATTATTTTCATAAGCTTTATTACAAAAGTTAATAACCAGTTCTTTGATAGTAGTAAGGGAGGTGGTTAGAAGCACTGATAGATTAGTAGTAGAACACTTACTGGAAGCGGAGATGAAACGGAATTTAAATGGTTTTTTGTGTAATTTCGGTAACCAGTACATGGTAGGGACTTTCAAATGTTCGGAAGATGCTTTAAGCTGGGCAGTGGCAGTGGTATGCTTGTTAACGATTTGACTCTCTGTGGTGCGCACTGACCTGAATGTAGAGGAATTGATAATTTCGTTTTGAAGAACTTTCGTGTAGTATATGCGTCACACCACCACTACATTATTTGCTGCCTTGTCTGCCGGTACGAACACAAACCGCTCTGCGAGTACCTTGAGTTTGTTTTTTATTCTAGAAATGGGTATATCATGGTTTATGTTTAGTTATGTCATTAAATTAACAAAGGTTATTTACTACATGGCATTTTCTTCTGTTTAGTAAGAGCCTGTTTTTACAAACACCATATGTATCGTCAGGGAGACAAATGGGTTGATGGTTGTGAATACAAATGTGAATGTCTTCAAGCTAACATAGGATACTATAGATGTAAATATCTGTAAGTTTTATAGATTGTATTATACTTATAGGTTTTAATGTGATGTAAATATTTGTAAGTTTCATAGATTATATTATACTTATAGGTTTTAATGTAATGTAAATATTTGTAAGTGTTATAGATTATATTCTACTCATAGGTTTTTAATGTGATTGGAGAGTGTGAGTGAGAAAGGGCATATCAACTTTTATACAGTATGATACCGGATATAAAATTAAATGAGAACCAAAATTGAGAATGGAAATGGGAGCTTTAATTTGAACACTAATTTGATGGATGGCCACACGCATTCAAGGCACATACCACATGGAACTCTATCTAAAAATAGGTTTTTCAGAATTGGTCTCGTGGTTTTACCTCATCAAGTAATAGGATAACCACATCAAAGAATGACATGACCACATCAAAGAATGACAAGTCCACATCAAATAATGAAACAAACACATCAAGTAGTGTAAAATCGTCAAATTTTGAAACATCATTACGTAATTTTAAAACCATTAAAGAATTAGACAATAGACAAATCATCATTACGAAATAACAAAACCACATCATGTAGTGAAACAACTACATTACGTTAAGTCACATACACATCAAGTTATGTTAAAACCACATTGACTAATGATACAACCATATTAAATAATGGGGTTTCACATCGAGTAATGACAAAACCATATTGAGTAATGACAAAACTATATCAAGTCAATACGCAACCATATCGTGTAATATCGAAATATCATTAAGTAATGACTATTCCAAATTGAGTAATATTAAAACATCATTACGTAATGTCAAAACCATATTAAGTAAAGACAAACTATCATTAAGAAATAATAATACAGCATAAAGTAATATCAGACTTCCACATAAGACAGCTGTGGCGTTCCATAATTGTTCTATGATGTTTTTATTGTGATAAGTAATGAAGAACAAGTTGTTTATTTTGCAGATGTTATAAATGGGATCTGCCTCCATCGTGTACACTCCACGAACCTGCTCCAGGAAAGTGTTGTAAAACACCAAGTTGTCATGAGCCATGGAACACTATACAATTTCCAGAAGGATATAAGGAAGAATAGTGTCAGAAAAAAAAATCTTCAGTAACCAACTTTTTCTTTAAAATAAAGTGTCTAGACAATGAATCGTACAGCATAATACACATTATATATACTGATTAATACACGTGATACAGACATATCAAACTTCACTGCGCAAACATATACTGTGGATTCATTTATCATCGTGGGTATCAATTTTCGTGGATCGAGGAAAACTTTTTCTTGTATATTTCTGCATGTCAAACCTATAGAAAATTTGTAATTTGTTGAACTTTTTAATTCGTGCTTCTACTGTTCCGTTTATTTCGTCATGAAGACAGCTAGCTTATTCAAAGTCTTATTACTAAGATAGACTGTCTCACTGAGCCATGTAACAGTCTAGTATGTTAACAAAGAGGGGTTTACTGGTATTAGAACAATCAGAAGCTTGCTTATTATCACTTGGCCATATACTTAATTATGAGTTGTCTTATATTGATAATACATTTATATCACTTGTGGTCCTGGTATTAGAACAATCAGTAGCTTGATAATCAACATTTGGTCATCTTCTTAAATAGGAGTTGTCTAATATTGATAATACATTTATATCACTTGTGGCCCTGGTATTAGAACAATCAGTGGCTTGCTTATTAAATGTAACACTTGGTCATCTTCTTAAATAGGAGTTGTCTAATATTGGTAATACATTTATATAACTTGTGGCCCTGATATTAGAACAATCGGTGGCTTGCTTATTAACACTTGGTCATCTACTTCAATATGAATGGTCTTATAGTGATAATAAATTTAATCACTTTTGGTCTTGGAATTAGAACAATCAGTGGTTGCTTATTAACACACGGTCATCTACTTAAATATGAATGGTCTTATATTGATAATACATTTATATCACTTGTGGTCCTTGAATTAGAACAATAAATGGCTTGCTTATTAACACTTGGTCATCTACTTTAAATATGAATGGTCTTATATTGATAATACATGTATACCACTTGTGGTCCTGGAATTAGAACAATCAGTGGCTTGCTTATTAACACTTGGTCATCTACTATAGTATGAACGGTCTTATATTGATAATACATTTATATCACTTGTGGTCCTGGAATTAGAACAATCAGAGGCTTGCTTATTAACACTTTGTTATCTATTTACGAATAAGTTTTCTAATTATGGAAACTAGGACAATGTTCTGCATTTATTAGGGAAATCATAACAAAAAATAAAACATTCTACACGGAATGTCACAAGGCAATTGGCAAATCAATTATGAAAGCACATCAACTGAATGGACGGACATCTGTCATATTCCTTATTTTCAAATGTAGAAAATGGCGAATAGACAGTAAGTTTATATTGGGATAGGACAGTAGTATAACACTTGGTCATCTACTTTAAATTCATATAATTTTTGTATGTTCGTAGGGAGTGTGATTGTTTTCATATCCGGGAAACCTTGATCAAGCTGGTACCAATCCTCACAACATGAACTATTTACATAATTCTCTGTCTGAATTATAAGTAATGTCTAACATGAACTATCAACTTTTAACTATATAAGGTCTCATTTTTAGATTATAGTTTCATCATTGATGTTTGAACGATGAATTGCAAGTTATTTGTCATAATTATTCAATTATTTGCTGTTGCAGCTGGAATTGCACAAAGCATAGTTGCCGAAAAGCGTGAGTTACTTTGTTGTGTTTTATCAATCTATTTATGAGAGTTAAACAATTTTAAACCAATGCTTCAATTTATGTTGATAATGATAAGTATCAATACATTTAACTTTGTTGTGGCAACAAATATAAAAATACGACAGAGAAAGATAAAATTGAGAATGGAAATGGGGAATGTGTCAAAGAGACAACAACCCGACCATAGAAAAAAAAAACAACAGCAGAAGGTCACCAACAGGTCTTCAATGTAGCGAGAAATTCCTGCACCCGGAGGCGTCCTTCAGCTGTCCCCGAAACAAATATATACTAGTTCGATCAGTGATAAGGAACGCCATACTAATTTCCAAATTGTACCCAAGAAAGTAAAATTAAAATAATACAAGACTAACAAAGACCAGAGTCTCCTGACTTGGGACAGGCGCAAAAATGCGGCGGGGTTAAATATGTTTATGAGATCTCAACCCTCCTCCTATACCTCTAGCCAATGTAGAAAAGTAAATGCATAAGAATACGCACATTTAAAATTCAGTTCAAGAGAAGCCAAAGTCTGATGTCAGAAGATGAAACCAAAGAAAATAAAGAAATGACAATAATACATAAATAACAACAGACTACTAGCAGTTAACTGACATACCAGCTCCAGACTTCAATTAAACTGATTGAAAGATTATGATTTCATCATATGAATATCAGGCACAATCCTTCCCGTTAGGGGTTTAGTATCATACCATCCTAAAATATATGAGAATAACATAACCCGTGTCATGCCAACAACTGGTTTTTAAATAAATGTGTTTAGTTCCGATGTAAAGACCCTATAAGTGAATCATGATTAACGCCAAAATATGAAATCTTTAATGACCTGACAACAGTATCGTAACTATATCCCTTCTCAATAAGTTTATTTAAAGGTTTTGTTAGTTTCTGAGATGAATACTGACATTTTTGTGCTTTATAAAGAATATTCCATAAAAAAATGGATGTGAAATACCTGAACGTATAAGAAGTCTGCATGTTGAGCTATATTTACGAATGATGTCCTTATACCGATGATAAAATTTTGTAAATGTTTTGACTAGTTTGAGATATCGAAAACCCTGGTTTAATAATTTTTCAGTAATACATAAATTTCTCTCGTTAAAATCTAAAACATTGTTACATACACGAGCGAATCGTACAAGTTGAGATATATAAACACCGTAAGATGGTTGACAAGGGAACGTCACCATCTAAAAATGGACAATTAACGATAGGAAATGAAAAATCATCTCTTTTATCATAAATTTTAGTATTAAGCTTTCCGTTAGTGATATAGATTTACCAGCATTGAAATTTTATATTTACGCCAGGTGCGCGTTTTGTCTACAAAAGACTCATCAGTGACGCTCGAATAAAAAAGATAAAAAGGCAAAATAAAGTACGAATTTGAAGAACATTGAGAACCAAAATTTGCTAAACGTTTTGCAAAATACAGTTCAGGTAATCCATTTTTAAAACGTAAAAGAATTATTGTAGGTCGAAATCACATCTTATATATTAGTACGCATTATACAGTTTTATTAATTAACCTGTAGATTCTGTTTTCGAGAGAAAAAAAAAAAATTTGAATGTTATTATTTCACATAATCATCTGTGGAATATAAAACAATTTGAAAGTGTGTTCTAAAGATTTTACGTGCAAATAAGTGCAAATAGACAAGCCTAAAATTAATGTGAAAGGTGCACACGACTTTCTCTTACGATAAGATAATGTGTAATCATTTCATAGTTCTTCTGTCCTGGAGTGAAAATACGGATATTGTGCTATTGAAAAAGTTTTGGAATCATTTTCTGGCATAGCTTTTTTGTCTGCGGTTAGGTTTTTGTTTTCATCAGCCTGTAAACGTCGGTAATATGAATGTTTTATTAAATGTAATATCAGTATTTAGTACACATATAATATTAAATCAATCCTAATTTTATCACATTTTCGACAGATAGTCTTATTTATTCAAATGTGACGTCATTTTTCATTTTTGATGTTCTGTTTTACAAATTAAAATGTGACGTCATGTTTTTGTCATTTTTTACAATTTCAAATATGACGTCACTTGGCGTTGACGTTTTGACTAATTCTAGTGTTTCTACTTGCCGATTGCGGAAAAAGAAAAGATAACTCTTATGTATACCGGAAGTGTGATTCGGTTGTGTGCTGCACGATAACAAGGAAAAATTGACAAGTGGTGCTGCTAAATGACGTTTTGTAACGAAGTAGAAAATAAGAGATTGGTAGGAATAAAAGCGTACGTACAAAATATGAATTATTATGGAATCTATTTGTTAAAATAACCATTCATTTATTTATTTTGAGTAAATATTCAACATGGCAAAAGCGATCCTTCCCTGCAATATATTTTTTTAAATATAAAGGGGTGTTATAGCTATTCTTACCATGGATGTCTAATGAGCCAATAAGATGGACAATTGAGTGTAAAAATTTCAAAAACGTCACTCCAGTGCTTTTAACTTTATATGATTTTTCCTCTGCCGGTATTAAATTTCCCGTCAGAGTGTGATTCTATATCAGAAAAGAAATATAATGAATGATAAAATATTTTTTCTCTCCTCATGGAAAAAAAGCATTCAAAAAAAAATAATATTGTATCTTTCTTTGTTGTGTTGAAGCACTATTGCTTTGGGTAGGGATAAAGATTGGTACCTATTGTAACGTTTAATCCCGCTGCATTTGTTTGCACCTGTCCTTAGTCAGGAACCTGATGTATAGTTGTTGCCGTTTGTGATGTGGTTCATAAGTGTTTCTTGTTTCTAGTTTATCATATAGATTAGACCGTTGGTTTTTGCAAGAAGAATGGTTTTAAATCGGTAATTTTAGGCTCTTAAAAGCTTGCTGTTCGGAATGAGCACATTCTCCGTGTTGGAAACCATACTTTGACCTATAATAGGTTTTCTTTTGCAAATTGTAACTTTGATTGAGAGTTGTCGCATTGACATTCATACCACTTCTTCTTATATCTATATAAACACATCATGAAAAACAAATGTCTTGGTAACAAGAACCCCATCAAAACTTGTGATGATTCCAGGGAAACCAGTTCCTCCTCCCACATGTTTTGCGTTGAATTCTGGTAGTATAGAAAGTGGACCAGCTCATGCTGATCATATTCCGCGGCGAACGCGTGTTCATATGCATATGGGTACCCCGTTAATGATGTACATCTTCCAAAGTATACACAGATGCGTTAAAAAGTATGCTCTGCGATGAACTGTTGATGCTACACACGTATGCTACGCAGTAAACCCTAGTGCTTTAGAAAAGGAAACAATTGGTTTTATACAATGTGAAACTATGTTTTTATAATTCGGAGTTTAGTATGACGTCCATTATCACTGTACTAGTATACATATTCTATAGGGGCCAACTGAAGGACACCTACGGGTGCAGGAATTCTCGATACATTGAAGACCCATGGGTGGCCTTCGGCTATTGTCTGCTCTATGATCGGGTTGTTGTCGCTTTGACACATTCCCCATTTTCTTTCTCAATTTTATTTTGTTCATTGAGGACTTGCGAAGCTACATATAATGTATACCTCTATAATATATATACTTAGTTTTGTATATAAGTTATGAAATGATATATTTATGATCAATGCACCCTAACTATTTTGACAATTTTCTATCAACTAACACAAGGGTATTTGATGTACGTAATTATCACACAACACAACAGTAAAAACGAGGAAAATAAAAAGCAAATGAGAAAATATTGATTTTAATCGACCAATTACTTGAATCTGACATACACAAATATGACTTATATCACTTTCTCAGGGTGAAAGTGGAAATAGGTAATGTTGACTCATCTAAAGCACATGTATTTTTACTAGTTGTTAGGAAAATGATGATCATAAAGATTTAGTGCAGTACAGTGGTTCGGTCAATTTTATTTTTTTATTTTTACATTATCTCTTCCTGTAAAGGGCAAATATTTGTTCTGGAAAGCACTGTTTTTATTTTAGAATTTCAAAATCATTATGATGAGATACCGTTCAATGTATCGCAAAGTGTTTTTATTGAAGCTCTACTTGTATTGGTTATAAATTGGACATGATCAATCCACGTGTTTAACAATATTAATCTCTTATACAACCAGCGTTTTTAGGAGGGAGGTATTTTTTAATCGATAAATGAAAAGAAATTTTACGCTGATTTGAATGCAATTATAAGACCTTACCCTGAATAAGAGTCAATAAATGTATTTAAATTCATGCTTTTGGGAAGATCTTTTATGTTAACCGCTGAATATGACTGAAAAAATATCGCATTTTCCAGTTCCATATATATGACCTTTTACTGTCCAGTTTCTTATCTGGCTAAATGAACTGTTGAACTTGTGTAGGTGGACAATATAATTGTTTCAGGCCAGGATAAGGGAAATATACACAACGAACTGAAAAGTTCAAATGCTTTGTGAAAGTAATTTACAGTACGTTGGTAGTGGATAAAACATTATTTCTATCTTCGGAAATCTTATTTCGGTGATATCTTTAAATGACCTAATATGTATGGTTCTCTCCCTGAATGATAAGCAAGTACAAAAGGAATTAGACCTCACGAACTCTTTATATACTTCTTCTATTGAATAACTAGTTTCATTATTGGCTTAATCTTTCGAAGGATTCTTTTTATTACTTGATATCTTATTAGTAACTACAGGGAACAATCTGCCGAAAACAGAAGGTAAGTTGTGTATCATTATCATTCTTAAATCTAAAATTATAGAACGCCACAACTGTCTTATGTGGAACTCTGATATTACTTTACGTTGTTCTATTATTACTTAATGTTGTTCTATTATTACTTAAAAATATTTTGTCATTACTTAATATGGTTTTGACGTTACATAATGATGTTTTAATATAACTCAATATGGAAATATCATAATACTATTTCGATATTACACGACATGGTTTCGTATTGACTTGATATAGTTTTGTCATTACTCAATATGGTTTGGTCATTACTCTGTGTGGTTTCACCATAATTTAATATGGTTGTGTCATTAGTCAATGTGGTATTATCTTACTTGATGTGTATGTGACTTAACGTAATGTAGTTGTTTCATTACATGATGTGGTTTTGTTATTTCGTAATGATGATTTATCTATTCTTTATATGATTTTAACATTACGTAATGATGATTCAAAATTTGACGATGTTACACTACTTGATGTGTTTGTTTCATTATTTGATGTGGTCTTGTCATTCTTTGATGTGGTCCTGTCATTCTTTGATTTGGTTATCCCATTACTTGATGAGGTACAACCACGTGACCTATTTGGAAAAACCTGTTCTATTTTTAGATAGATTTTCATGTTCTTTGTGCCATGAATGCGTGTGGCCATCCATTAAATTAGTGATGAAATTAAAGTTCGGGTTACTGCTTGAGTTAAATTTTGAGCTAGTTTTCGAATTCAAGTCATGCTTTGAATTAAAGTTCTAGTTAGCATTGAGTTTCAAGTTGGACTTTGAGTTTGAGTCACATTTAAAGGCAGAGTTATAGTTACAACTTTGAATATGAGTCATTTCTTAAGATAGAGTTTGAATAAGATTCAAATTTAAGTCTCATTTAGATTAATCAAGATTTAGATTTGAAATTCGAGATATTTTATGTGTCTTTTGAGTTTCGTAATTAAATTTTCTATCGCGGAAAAAGGGCGTTTGCTCGTGCTTCTGAAAAGAGGGTCCCGGGATATGCGTACTAAATTAACAATGCTGCAGTATGCAAAACGCAACATTTGAAATAAAGTTAGATGTGGTGTGATGGCCCATTAGACAACTACCCACCAGGGTTAAATGTAGTGGATGTAAGAATTCATATATAGGCAACCGTAGAGCCTTCAACACTCCGTATAGTCAGCTACAAAAGGCCACCATGCACTATGTGAAAAAAATCAAACGAAAAAACTAACGGTATATTTTACAAAAAAAAACCAAATATGACACATATGTATACAACGACAACAATTGAACTATATGCTCCTGATTTGGTGCAGGTACACAAAGAAAGTGCACGTTTTGGAGTTTAACATGTATGTGAGCGAACATCGGAGTGTAACAGCACAACACGAGAAAAAATGTAAACTGGACAAAGTGATGCTCCGGCATTCCACTCATTTAACCCCAAAAAGGACAAAGTTCAATTTTTATCCCAAAAGAAGGAAAAATAATAAAAAATGAAAAAACCCTGACCACATGCACACCTTCAATACATATACAAACAGCTAGCAGAGTGATAAATTCCTAGCATTCAAACTGTAGGAGCAGTTATCTTAGTACGCATTACTTATGAAAGAAAATTTCCCAAAAATGACAAAGTTCAACTTTCTCCAAAAAGGGCTTATATTAATAACACACATGCAGCACACCTTCAATATATGTACAAACAGAAAAAAATAAGAAAATTCCTAGGATTCAAACTGTTGGAGGAATTATGCGAAATAACTATATACCCATAATGGGACAGAAAGACGGACGGACGGACAGAGGTTAAACACTATGCCCCTAACTTTCAGTTGCGGTGGCTTAAAAACAGTTTCAATTGGCTGACTCAATAGATCGGCATGACTGGGTAATTAAAATCCATCGGGGCGATATCGGGTTCCCCATAATGGTAAGGACATTCAACGTGTGGCACCCGTCGTGTTATTCGCGAAATTACAAACGGAGTGATTTGGTTCACATTCGAGAAAAAAGATGAAGAAATTATGGTTACGACAACTTGAACATGTTCGTCGTCACATGTGAAACAGATATTCTAAAACGTTTATTTTTCAATAAGGGCGAGGTAAAAAGTAAAAGATTGATATTCGTATATATGTTCAAATGTTCACTAACGCTAAAAAAATTCGGAAAATTCTTATTTTATCGGATTGATGCTTTGTCGCTTAGTCCGGACCGGTCCCTCGATTCCCCTGTGACTTAAATTTTTATTGATTTGAAGTGTCTCATTTGTTAACAAAACATTATTAGTTTTTTAATTGTGTCGAGCCTGACAACGTCGTCGAAAGTGGCGTCATTTCGGGACCTTTTATAGCTAACTGTGGGGTAAGGGTTTTGCTCATTGTTGAAAACCATGCAGTTTTGTTTAAGTTAAATAAAACAGAATAAAATTGTTTTGACATGATCAATTTATTACCTCCATGCCGTGTTTTCAAAGTTGTATAGGAGTTTATTAATATACATTGTATATCAAGAAAAAACATCTACAGAAAAACATTTTTTTTTATATTTGTTTTACCGATTAATGCACAGCCGATCAACATTACCTTTTCACACTGAAAGCAGCAATGTCAGGCGAGACACAGCGTTCCGTGGACTATTTTACAAATTTATTATAATACTGCTTCTCTTTGAGGATCAAATTACAAATTATCCCAATTATGTCCGGAATACTGTAAATTTTTTAGGATTTAATTTTTAATTGTTGTCTGCCGTTCCCCTTTTTCATACCAAATATATCTGAACTACTTTAATCTGAACTCAAACTTTGGCGATACCCATTAAAAGCACATTAAACAAACTACATATTGAAATCTGTTAAAAAATAGATTTTTTTTTCACATAGTGCATGGTTGTCTTTTGTAGCTAAACGGAGTGTACGGCTGCCTATATATGATTTCTTACACCCACTTCATTTAAACTCTATGTTGCGTTATGTATACTGCAACATTTTTTAAGTACGCATATATCCCGGAGCCCTCTATACGGAAGCAAGAGCAAAAGCCCTTGTTCCGCGATAGAAAACTTAATAACGAACTCAAAAAGATATATAAAATAGCTCGAATTTCAACTCGAAATCTTATTTAATCTAAATGAGACTTAAATTCGAATATTACTCAAACTCTACCTCAAGAAGTGACTCAAATTCAAAGTTTCTGCTTTTAAATATGACTCAAGTTCAAAGTTTCTGCTTTTAAATATGACTCAAACTCGAAGTCCAACTCGAAACTCAATGCTCACTAGAACTTTAATTCTAAGCATGAATTGGATTAGAAAACTAACTCAAAGTTTACCTCAAACAGTAACCCGAACTTTAATTTCAACACTAATAGTTAGATCGTTCAAGACACATACAACATGGACATCTATCTAAAAAAGAACAGGTTTTTCCGAATTGGTCACGTAGTTTTACCTCATCAAGTAATTTGATAACCACATCAAAGAATGACAAGACCACATCAAATGATGTAACAAACACATCAAGACGTGTAAACTCGTCAAATTTTGAATCATCATTACGTAATGTTAAAATCATATAAAAAAATAGACAAATCATCATTACGAAATAACAAAACCACATCATGTAATGAAACAACTACACGACGCGAAGTCACATACACATCAAGTTATATAAAAACCACATTGACTAATGACACAACCATATTAAAAAATAGGTGAAACCACATCGAGTAATGACAAAACTATATCAAGTCAAAACGAAACCATATCGTGTGATATCGAAATATCATTAAGTAATGACTATTTCATATTGAGTAATATTAAAACATCATTTCGTAATGTCAAAACCATATTAAGTAAAGACAAAACAACATAAAGTAATATCAGAGTTCCACATAAGACAGCTGTTGCGTTCCATATAAAATGTTTAAAAATGATTGTACGCTAACCTAATATTTGCTTTTAAATAATTATGTACAACTCAAATAAAAGTTTTTTTTAAATAGAAACATGTACAAATAAACATATCAAACTCTGATTAATATCCGACTATTTGCGGGCTTGTCATTGGCGTTTGAATTCATATAAATCATCAAGTTCTAGATTACTCCGAACTGATAGAAGAAGTGATAACAATCAATTATATCAATTGTCGTTACCATAATCCCGTAATCACTAACTTAAAGTTGATTCTGCCATCATGGAATTAAACTTATCACCAAATCGCTCGTTTATGTTCACACTATAAATTTAAAGAAACTATATAGTCTTAGATGCATGATTGTTTTATTAGTTGTTAGTGGCTTTGAACTAGCTGTCAGTTAACTGCAAGTACTCTCAGATCTGTACCTAGTGTATTTTTGTTGTTAGGATGTACAAGTACCCGGCCATCTCCACTTGTTTTGTTTTGTCCATCTGATGAGTTCAGCTTTTTTCAACTGATTTGTATAGGTCGTTCTTATGTTGCACTGTTATACCACTGTCCAAAGTAAGGGGAGGGTTGGGATCCCGCTAACATGTTTAATCCCGCCACATAAAGGCAGGAGCCTGTAATTCAGTGGTTGTCGTTACTTTCTCGTTTGAATTGATTTACATTGTCATTCGGGGCCTTTTATAACTGACTATGCGGTAAAGGCTTTGCTGTTGTTGAAGGCCGTACGGTGAGCTATAGTTGTTAGTTTCTGTGTCATATTGGTCTCTTGTGCAGAGTTGTTTCATTGGCAATCATACCACATTTTCTTTTTTTCATATTCATATACAGGAGTTTGCTCCTTACGTAGAAACTTCTCTGAATAATTACGAAGAGGAACAATTAGAAGTAACACTCCGTAAATTCTATGCACACTATAACGAATTGGTTGATCCATACAATGTGTGTCTGTCTAAACTAACTAAGGACAATTTTACCAAGTCTTAAATTGTTGTTTGCCATTAACGTGGTCTTTTCTTTAATTACCGAACCTGAACTGTTCCAAAATGTGACTGTTTTGATGAGTATAATTTCGAATTACATATGACGTCTCAGGAGTATTTGTTATCCAACAATAATGTATTTAGTTATGATGCTGTTTTTGTAATTCTTATCGAATATTGTTAAATGAACATTAATTATATATTATTTTTTACAGATTTACTGTTTGCAAAAGTATTTTTTCTTCTAAGTAATAAGGATTTTCTTATCCAAGCCATAAATAACTTTAGCCGTATTTGGCACATTTTTTTGAAATTTGTGTCATTAGTACTCTGCAACATTGTACTTGTTTGGCTTTATTTACTTATTAAATCTAAGTTTCACTAGTGGGTTGTATGTAGACGAAACGCACGTATGGTTTAATAAGTTATAAGCCTCGTGATAACTTTAAGCATGTCGAAATGTCCTATTATAATTTTAATTTGTGTATTTCTCTGTCCGTCATTTTTTTGCATTTATTTGTATTGCCATGTGTTGTTATCGTTGAGTGTTATATTTAACATTGTCATACAAGCGCGAGGTTTGGCTAGCCGCTTAACCAGGTTCAACTAAACATTTTTCTTCTTTAATTGTCCTGTCCCAAGTCAGGAAAATGACAGTTGTTATTTTATAGTTCGTGTCTTTGTGTTTTGCTTTGTTTGTTATTTTATTTTACTCACTTTAGTGTTTCTGTTGCTTCGTTGTTTTCCCCTTATAGTTGATGTGTTAACCTCATTTTAAATGTGTAACATGGATTTGTTTTCTCTCAATCGATTTGTGACTTTCGAACAGCTGCATACTACTGTAGTTTATATTTAACAACTAATAAGCAATACAGAGCAGGTGACCGATGTTAATCCAGATCTGCATCTAATATCAGAAACATTCTTTTTTTGTGGATTGTTTTATAGACTGTGTTGTTTGCTTTTCGTTTTCGATTGGTTTTTTTCAGCCTTTCTTTGACTGAAAGTGTTTGATTACCTATAAAATAAAGAGCTGAAAAATTTAAAATGCCGTCTTCATTTTATACCACCACAGAAATAATATAGTTTTTGTATGGTTGTTACTTACTGAATTGACATAAGTTATGTGCCTTATTATATAACTATTACAGATGTATGTGTCTACATTGATGGTTAACAGCACTCTAATGGTTCTCACTGTTACGATGCTTGTAATTATATATGTGAATATGAAGATACCTATACCAACTTCTATAAGAAAAAATGAAAACAACACGTTTAATACTTTCAATGCGTCCGCCACACTTTTTTGGAATTACCTGTATAACTGTTCAGCAAGGTAAAGTATAATGTGATTATACAGGTGAATGTTAAAATACTATAACAAACGTCTATAATAGAAAAACAAGAAAAAAAGGCAAAATGTATAATAAACGATGAAAAGTGTGAATCTTAAAGTCATCAAACCTATCTCCATAACTGTACAGCTGAATCCATCATGAGAATAACTGTGCAACAATTTAAATTTAAAGTCCTTCATGTCAACTTCTATCTTTAAGGATTATGTACCCTTGTGTTGTTTCAATGCTAAACATATGGAAATTTTATAGAAAATCCACAGCCTTTATCCTTGTTTTATCATATTTGGCAATTTGATGACCGATAGATATAGGATTATTACATGCAGTGCTAGCATTGATTTCCTTAAAACAAGTTTATTAATGTAGTTATTGGTTAGAACAAATAAAAATATGGACCAAATCAAGTACACCTTTTAGGGTGCGCTCGAATTTAGTTACTCTGCACGAGGGATTTTGGAATTTACAGGTTTGTTAGAACTTTTTGTAAAAAACAAACACTAGCACATCATAGAAAAGCAAGTGAGTAATCTATGTTTCAAATTTTATAACAAAAATCTCTGTATTAAAGGCTGTGGATTTTCTATAAAAATCTTGGTTTATTTGCCATAAAGTGCTCCTTTTCTATTAAATGCAATGCAACAGTAAATAATAATGCTTTGCATCAAGTTTCCCCCTAGTATATGTTCAAAATGGCCTGTCTCTATTATTCGTTATATCTGTAGTTTTGATACAATTGATGTTTAAAAAATTCGTACAAAAATGGCTACAGAAGGGTACATAAACCTTAACTGTATTATAAGGTAAACTTTCATTCGATTTTACCTGTGACTTTAAAAAATCCTCACATTTATTTTCACAAAGGTACCAGAAGGTAAAATCAAATGTGCTAATACCTGTTAATACAAAGATATTTACAGTATTTGTTCAACTATAAAGCATGTAAACTGTCATGTTAATTTACCTGTGACTTTAACGATCACCCACCAACTTTATAACTGTAACAAGGTAAATTCGTAAGCAGCAATTATTCATATATATGATGTTCAAGCTTAAATCACATTTACATTTTTTGGTGGGATTCGTGTTGTTTATTCCTTAGTTTTCTATGTTGTGTCATGTGTACTATTGTTTTTCTGTTTGTCTTTTTCATTTTTAGCCATGGCGTTGTCAGTTTGTTTTAGATTTAAGGAATAACAGTACTGTAGTTAAAGAGTTGCCTCCGTCAATTTTGATTTGACGGTCGCAAATCTCCGTTTTAAAAGACAAACAGAAAAACAATAGTACACATGACACAACATAGAAAACTAAAGAATACAGTACGGTTATTCCGATTCTAATGCATTACAAAAAAGAAATATTACGATACAACTTGAAAAAAGATCTAAATTTGACAAATAAAAAACAATCCGCGAAACTTCATGAATGATTTTGGCGCAAAGACGTCATGGCTAAACGTAACGTCATACAAATGAAAACTTACAAACTGGAGATTATTACGTTACCAGTACGATTCAAATTCGGGCAAAATTACATTAAAACGGCGAATTCGAGGTAGGTGTTGTTTTATTTTCGATTATATAGTAGTAATCGAACATTTGTTGATTCAACAATTCAAAATGGCGGGTTCATCCTTAATTACGCCTGGTCAACTGTGGATTTGACGGCAACTTTTAGCCAATGAAAAAAAATGTTACATACAAATATCATTAGAATTATGAGTTTGACTGTCCCTTTGGTATCTTTCGTCCCTCTTTTTTTTTCTCTTCCAGTAATATTATATGTAAGGCTAGTATTTACCTATATTGCATTATGTCAGACTGTTGTATTGTATCCGTCTTTCATTCCTTGTAAACCTTATTCTTTTATAATTGTTTTATCAAAAACATAACAAATGGAAACAAATATATTTAATCCCACATTGAGGTATGCATTTGATAGCTTTTAAAGTTTCCTAGGTTGTTGTAAGTTAATACAGAGAATACATGATACATTCAATCACCTTACTAGAAAAGTACCCTAGTATTGGACGTTCGACTTCATCTATATTGAGTCGTTGACTTTGAACAATAACTTTCTGACATCTTTATGAGGACCATGTTATGTTTGTATATTGACAGATGTAAAGTTCGATATCATTTATTTTAAGTCGTTGACCTTGAACATGTTGAACAATAACTATCTGACATCTTTAGGAAGACCATGTTATGTTTTTATATTGACAGATGTAAAGCTTACTCTCTTAATAACTTTCTGACATCTTTATGTAGACCATGTTATGTTTGTATATTGACAGATGTAAAGCTTACTCTCTTAATAACTTTCTGACATCTTTATGAAGACCATGTTATGTTTGTATATAGACAGATGTAAAACTTACTCTCTTAATAACTTTCTGACATCTTTATGATTATGAAGACCATATTATGTTTGTTTATTGACAGATGTAAAGCCTACTCCAGTTTGCCATCAATTTGTACATTAAAACCAGACCCAACAGATTCCTGTTGTCAGATTCCAGACTGTGGCACCTATATTCCAATCACTGGAAACAAATTCACAGGAACCATTCCACTAAACAAGTTTAATCTGGTTCCAATAGGAACACATACTATATTCTATGGATCCCGTCATAAGCATAATGCTTTACAGGGTACTAGTAGCAAAGTTTATAAACTGTTATGTTTTTATAATATTTCTTTATATATATGTAGTGGTGATCAGAAAAATTAAACACCATTAAGAGAATATTTTAGTCAATCTGCGATTTATTACAAAAAAACACAGTAAATAAAGCTACATGATTTGTGTTTGCAAATTCACATACTTGCTACTGTAACGACTGAAATCGCGGAGTTTGTGTTCAATGGTATTTATGATTATTTAAATAGTTAGGAAACGATTTGTAAGAGCGAAACATAATATAAAATCCAAATTTTTGACTTTATTCAAATTTAGCTATTCATATCTTTATAAAAAGAGCTACATTACAAATTCTGTAGATTTTACAAGGAACGTATAATCATAGACATTGTTGTAAGATTTCAGAGAAGTATTCAAGAAGTCAATTGTTTGGGTGTCTGTCAACCTGGTGCCTGCATACATAAAAAGTCATAAGTATAAAAGTGTCTTTTTTCAAATAGCGTGTGTTTATAATAATACCTTGCAATATGTTTACTTCGATATAAATGAGAAACACATTTTCAGAATATCACAGCTTAGTGTATTTGAAATTTTAAACCAAGACTTGTAATTTGTCTTTCAGATACCTGCTTATACAAGAACAAGGTTTACAAGCAGGGAGCCTCTTGGAATGATGGGTGTAATAATGTGTGTACCTGTTTGAACGGACCTAAGGGGCTGTACAGATGTATATCTAAGTGAGATTGTATATGTTTATGTTTGAACTACCTAAATGACCAAAAGAGGGACTGAGAGTATTTACTTCCAATGCTTCCTAAAATTCTGTGTTATGTAGTTAGATTTGACTAGTTACATGTTTATTCCTAAACTTTGTCTTAAGAGGTTGTTTTTTTTTTTTAGTTTATTTTCAAAATTTGGTTTTCTTTTAGTTTTTTTCAAAAGTCCTTATGTACGGCATACAAAATATTATTAAAATATTTATGTCAAGTAAACCTCAAATCGAACAATGTGAATAGGTTCAATTTGTGTCACCAGTGTCATCATTACTATGGTAAACAATCTAACGTAAGTCAATAAGTAATGATGAATCTCCAATGAAAGAGGGACGAAAGATACCAAAGGGACAGTCAAACACATACATCTAAAACAAACTGAAAACGTCATGGGTGAACATGAAAAAGACAAACAGACAAACAACAGTACACATGATACAACATAGAAAACCAAAGAATAAACAATACGAACCCCACCAAAAACTAGGGGTGATCTCAGGTGCTCCGGAAAGGTAAGCAGATCCTGCTCCACATGTGGCACCCGTCGTATTGCTTATTTGATATCAAAATTGATAAATAGTCTAATTCGGTAGGTTACATTCATGAAAGGGAAGGGGATTGTAGTTACAACGTGAGGAACATATCCGATATCATTTATGAAACTGTTATTCCATAACGGTCAACCAATTCGTGATGGCGTCCGTAAAATTTACGAAGGGATGATTTCAACTTCACCATTTGAAACTCTTGGTTTAATAGCTTCCTTGTGAGCAGCAACCCTCTATTAAGAAAATCATGATAGGAAATGCAAGCACGAGAATATTGTATCAATTGGGAGATATATACCCCGTATGCAGGTTCTGCTGGAATGTTGCTACTTAGAAATGGAAAGTTCACAATTGGAAAGCTGAAATCATCTCTTTTGTCGTAAAGTTTTGTTTTCAACCGACCCTCATAGTCAATATCTAGATGTAAGTCAAGATATGAAGCCAACCTAACTGTATATGTAGTATCCTTTATCTCTAGTTCAATGACATAGATGCGTTCCACAGTCACCAAATTTTGAATTATTTAGTGAAAGAACATCATCTACATAGCGGAAAGTAGAGTTAAAGGATATTGCTAACTTCTTATCTTTCTTCCTAAGAAGTTACTGCATGAAGTCAGCCTCATAATAATAAAGAAATAAATCGGCAAGTAGAGGGGCACAGTTTGTTCCCATTGTAATGCCGACAGTCTGTTAAAAAACACGTCCTCCAAACGTAATAAATATGATTTCAATAAAAAAAAATCAAGCATCTTGATGATTTTAGTTTCAGAGAGTTTTTTTCCAATGACTGGAACTATAACTGTCAAGTTCAATCCACCATTTTCTACATTTGAAAATGGCTGTACCAAGTCAGGAATATGACAGTTGTTGTCCATTCGTTTGATGTATTTTATCCTTTGATTTTACCATTTGACTAGGGACTTTCCGTATTGAAATTTCCTCAGAGCTCAATATTTTTGTAATATTACCTTTTTGCTAGTTATCAAACCATGTCAAACCAACCATGATTTAAAGCGGTTGAATTTGTCTCAATGATTATGGTATGGTCTTTAAATTTGCCTTTTATATTTTGTTATCCTTCTTCGATATAACTATTTTAGGTGTCCAGCTTACCCAGCATTACCATCATACTGTAAAAAGAACATGGTACCAGGACAATGTTGTCCAGTTATAAGTTGTGATATACCAGGATTTGGTACCATGGACCCAGTTCCTGAGCTTGTGCCAACGTCATTACCAACTAAAATAGGCTCGCTACCAACACCAGCTCCAACAAGTCTTATACAAATTATTCAAATCAGTCCCAACCCCTCACAAAACACAACTAGTGGAATCCCAGGAGGAGGATACCCCATCAAACCAAATCAAATCACTGCAATCAGTAGTAAGTTAATGTAGTATATCCGTATATAAATACAAAAAAAAAAGGAACCGAAGACGAATACTCTGACCATTTCTTAACCTATACTTTGTTGTACAAGAAAAACGTGTACATCAAGCAGGTTTCTTATTCTATATTTTGATATTTTATGTACAGATTGTTTGTGACCATGGGCGGGCTTTTGCTTATTTTGTTCTATATTATTAAGGTCTTTCCTTTTTCAAAAGGGAAAGACCTTACTGTATTTCTTCTGTTTTATTATTATTATTATAATTATTATTATTCTTTTTCCGCCAAACTTTGACGAAGTTAGCAGCCTTAACCGTAACACGTGTCGCTTTCATGTTCACACTTTGTATCGGTGTCATGAATACCTATCCGGAACTCGCCCTGTGAGTCGAAATATTTTGTCGGTTCGCAGTAGTCCCTAAGAAACCCAAAAAACTTGTTATCGTTCCAACACCGTAACCGTAATAGGTAGAAAAAAAAACGTAGGGTGAAATTTGTTCAGGACCAGACCCTGGTTCTTCATTACATTTGGATCGAACAGATTCAACGACTCATTGGTAGGGCTATGCCTCTATTAAAATTAACCGGTGTCGGTTTGCCACCAAAACTCAGAAACCTTGAGTTGTAGACACCTAGGATCTTCACCATTCATCATCAATTCATGCGACTTTGAAAATACCTCAAGGTCAAATGTGTATGTTGACCTTGATCTTTGACCTAGCACCTTGTTAGCGGATAATATCAGCAACCTTAATACTTTCAGAAGTGTTGTATAGTGGAAAGTGTTTGGGTCATTAATGCACAACTTTGTTACATTTTGACCGAAGAGATTTGACCTTTCTGTAAGGAACATAACTCTTGTTTTAGGTTTCTGAAAAGGCAAAATCAGCTTTTGCTATATGACCAAAGGTCCTAGACCCAAGGGGTCTTCAGCAATGACATTTGGGACTAATGACCTTGACAAAGGTCAAAAGGTAAAAGGTCAAATTCATGTCCCATATAGCAAATTATGTGTTTTTGACCTTATTTGAAAGGATTTTCAGTATGTTTTAAAGCTTTTTAAGGTTGACCTTGAACTTTTCAATACATTCTACGTCTATTAGAACATGTATTTTACGTTACAAAAGAAAAGACCTGTCAATTGTTCAAAAACAAAAGACATTTTAATTATTTACACATCTGTTTCAAACAGATAAATGACAACTTTAGGTAATGTACCTTAGTATTCTATTTATAAATCAGTGTGTTTGTAATGACAGACTATACAACAAGGGAGCACTAGAGTTTACTTGTTAAGGTATTATATTTACAGGTCAGTGTATATATAAGAACAATATATACAACTAGCAAGAGTCCTGGGATGTACCTCTGTAAATTATTTATTGTGTTATTATATTAACAGATCAGTGTATATACAAGAACAATATATACAACTAGCAAGAGTCCTGGGATAATAACTGTGACTTTTCATGAACCTCTGTAAATTATTCATTGTTTTATTACCTTTGATAACTATTATTATATTAACAGATCAGTGTGTATATAAGAACAAGGTATACAACAAGGGAGAATCCTGGGATATTGACTGTGATTTTACTTGTACCTGCGTAGATGGATCCACTGGATATTATGAATGTAAACCACAGTAAGTGTTTCAATGAAGGTTTCAAAGGATTATTCAAACACTAAAGAAACTCTTAACATTTTGATCATTACAATAGTCCTTCAAATGTATAGGGAAAATACTCTTTCATACCTTAATTTCAAATTTCAGAATCAAACTTATCAAAACTTGTTGGTCTTGACTGATAAAATTGTAAGGTCGGCAGTGTGTTATATTCCGATTGTTCGATTGTTTCTTCAAAACAGAAAAATATCGTTTTGAATCATTGTTACTTCATTGTCATTTTTTTTCATTTTAGTTTCTTTGGTATAATTCGGAGTTAGGTATGTCGTCCATTATCACTGAACTAGTATGCAAATAAAAGCAACAGTAGTATACTGCTGTTCAAACCTCGTCAATCTATGGACAAAAAAACAAAATCGGGGTAACAAACTAAAACCGACAGAAACGCATTATATAAGAGGAGAACAACGACTTAACATTATCCTGTTTATATGCAACAAACTTCATACATCAAATGAATATCAGAGGGCAGTGGTTATAGTCTTGAGACTATATTTGTTTTTTTTCCGCGGTTTGACTACAAAGATTGAAAAAAACAAATTGTCAATGTTTTTCAACACATTTCTGTTTTATTTCATCAGGTGTCCAACATACAATAACTTACCCCGACAGTGTTTCACAACAACTGTACCGGGTAAATGTTGTAAAACAATTCAATGTACCACCATAGATGGATCAATAGTGAAGCCTAATGCTCAATTCCCAGTTGTTGGTTCATATACTGGTGGATTCTCAGGATTTAGACCTGGAGTATCCTATAAACCAGGAGTCAACACCACCAGTGTTGATGGATGTAAGACTTTCTTTTTCAAAATTATACAGATCGTTGGAGATAAAGTCAGATTTAATTATAGTTTATTGAACTTGTTTCTTTTGTTGGTTTTGTCCAGCATTTAAGGTGGTACTTAGTAGCAATATACCAACTTCACCTGCATTTGGGATTTTACAAGAGTTTGAAGCTCCTACTGAGACTTTGTACAATGTCACCAGTATCTGAGCAAAAAGGTGATGAACCAGGGGTATGTCAAATAACGTATTTATTTTTTCTGGAAAAGTTCATCGGAAGGTACCAATATCTTGACAAATAATACATGATGGTCTTGATGTATAGATTCTGCGTCTTGGCGTTGTTCTTCATCTTTACAAAGTGTTATATTGTTCATTGTTATATTCTTAATACCACTTTTACGGTTTAGTTTGTTTTCTGTGCTATCCATTTGACGTGGCTCCGTACTGATACATCCCGTCAATGTGTTTGTATTATTTGTTCAATTTTGCAGGTGTGTTTTGTATACGCAACTTTTTTTTCTTTCTTATTACGTGAATCTGTACTTCAAAAGATCCCGTCATTATGTCATTGTTCTATTATATGGCATTATTTAACTGTTCTATTATAAATTGTAAAATACTAAAGACAATCGACAAAATTCTTTTACTCTCGTAATGGTATTAATCACATCTGTATTTGTAAAAATTCTAATGAACTTCTGGAAAATTTCAAATCTCGGTCTATTTCTGAAATTGATTTTAACATATCTTTTGATTTTTTAACCCTGTATACCACAATTTCCAATGTAAAATTATAATATTTTTTTTATTTAACATTGAACGACAAATTTTTTTTCTATGTGACAATTACGTTTTCTGACATCAGACACGAGAAGCAATGCATTTGTTTTTTTAAATTGATAGATGCTTTAGTGCTTTTTTGTAAATGATTGTTTGTTTTGTAACTGTAACTCAGTAATGACTGCTGTACCGATATTATTATGTCTATTTTGTTTACGCATCGTTTTAGATATAACGGAGTTAAATGGGACTGTCATACAAGTGAGAGATTTAGCGCTCTAAAACCAGGTTCAATATAACATTTTATACTTTTGGAAATGTCGGAGCCAAGTCAGGAATTTAAGAGTTGTTATCTATTCGTTTGATGTGTTTTGTCATTTGATTTTGCCATTTTATAAGGGACTTTTCGATTGAATTTTCCTCTATATTAGGTTTTTTGTGATTGTACTTTTTACAAAACACAACAGAAAGATAGTTCTGTAATAAAAAGCTGAAAATTTTGTTCATGTTGTATTGTAAAGGGAATGTTAATCTGCTACATGTTAATCAAATGATATTTTTCCGATTGAATATGTGATTCTATTCTTTTGTTGTTTTCTAATATTTTATTAAAGGGTCAAACAATTTTTTTCTTAAATTTAAGCCAATATAATTTTAATGAAGATGATTGAAACTACCTTAAACAAAAGCAATAGTAGTATACTGCTGTTTAATAGTTATGAATTGACAAAAAGAAAACAAATCCAGGTCATAAACATAAACCGAGTTAAAAACAGCAACTATAACAGAAAAAACAACAAAGCAACAGAAACACCAAATTAAATCGGCGAAACCAGCGTTATGTCATGATTTAACTATATCCAAGACATATTTATTGTTCTTCTTAAATTTTTTAAGCTCATTTCAGGTATACAACTACTAATGCATAGTCCAATTGCTTTCTATAATGAATTCCGTAATTTCAAGCATGAATTGATACTTTGTCTTAAGTTAAAATAAAAAAGTGGCAATCATTTCTTGTAAGATCTTTACCTTCTAGGAACTTGTATTGAAAAATTCAACATACCTTGTATTGCATATTAGACCGCATGGATTCCTGGAAGTTTCATAGTACCAAACTAATACTTCTGACCTGAACAGCAGAACAAATGTACCCTTTTTCTATAATTCCTTACCCTTCATTCAGATAAAAAAAAACTTTCATAAGGGTTCTACAGTTATTCCAAGGACCCAAGCTTTCATTTTTTACGAAAACTACAAAAATACTTCACCCGTTGAAAAAGATACAGCTATGCATAGGAAGAATTGTGCTTTAGATAAATTATTTACTACTTTCTGGTATGCTGTTCCCGACCGGGCCTGCATTATTAGTTCTATAACTTTATCAAAAGTCTTTGAGGCCAAATGTTGTTTTATTCTAGGTTATATGGCATACACTTTAAGTTATTTACAAAGAAGAACGGATATTTTTTTAGCCTTAACAAAAAGGGGGAAATCAGAATAATTTTGCTCCTATGAGGCAGTCTTTGTAATGTTTTTAACAAGACGTTTCATTTGCATATACTATTGTTGATGTTTTACCCTCGATTTTGGTTTGGGACCCAAATATTTCATTGCTTAATCGATTTATGACTATGATACTACGGTTCTTCATATAACGCTATTTCTATGTTGTGGCATGTGTAATATTGTTTGTCTTTTTGTCTTTTTCATTTTTAGCCATGGAGTTGTCAGTTTGTTTTAGATTTATGAGAGTGACCGTCCCTTTGATATCTTTCGTCCCTCTTTCAAAGCGTTCATGATTTCCTTCAACAAAATAGGGTATATCTGAAAGATTTAAAAATGGAAGTAGTATATTATATTTTCAACAACTTTAGAGTGAATTTTATTCTTATCATTTAAGTTGATTGAAGTTACTATCAACAGTTGTTTGAGCTACTAGATTGTTATACTTGACGTAACTATTGACAGATATTTGAGCTACCAAATTCTTATTTGTGGAACAGAATCTGTTTACCTTACCGGAAAATTTGATATCAAACTGGTTGGGTTCGTGTTCGTGTTTGTGTTCCTTACTCTTGAGTTTTATATGTTGTGTCGTTTGTACATTAATTTGTCTGTTTGCCTTTCTTTTTAGGCCATGTCTTTGTCAATTTATTTTTATCATGCGAATGACTGTCCCTCTTGTATCTTTTATAATTGGAGTGACAATCGAAACCAAATTATTTAATTTAAATTACTTTTTTTTCGTGCATTTACAGTGGGTTGTATCTACAAAGGACAATTATACAAAGCTGGTGATGAATGGGACGATGGTTGTGATTTCCATTGTAAATGTGTGGACAGTAAAACAGGACGATATCAGTGTACTGCTCAGTAAGTATTGTTATCTTATTGTTTACCCCTGATTAGAATTTAACCAACGAAAATGAACGGTTTTAAATAAGTCATTGGTATTTGTTTCTAGGAACTTTGTGAAAAGAAGTCAATTATTCAGTTTTTAATTTATTGAAAAGAAGGGGTTACCAAAGGAACTGGTTGGAATGTGTACTATAGCTGACGTATTGTAAATATCTGTCCCAATCATATATTCCTCTGTTTGGGTTGAATATCTAACCCTATTGTTACGGGCTTGATATCTATATTTGTAGGCCTTGTCTCAACAATAAAATACTCTAGATTCTTTTCATGCTCAGCAATTAGTTGAAATTTCCTTCTCAATATTTATTCAAGTTTTGAAATGATGTATTTACCTTACTAGTCAAGAAAACTATTTTATTGAAAGTTGTGCATGATCAATTATGGTTTATGAATCTGTCTGTTAAAAAATAGATATAACTTAAAAATGGACATAGGAAGATAACTCCAAGTCAATAATGTTTACCAATTGGTTCCACTGCAATCGTTACATTGCGGTGCTAACAAACAATGCTTTTCCAGTGATATCCATGATTTCCAGCCCTTTTTCCAGTCGGTTGTATTATCTTTTGACTTACCCTGACACTTTTATGTCTTAATAATTCAGATGTCCAGAGTTCACCAGACTTCCTGCTCGTTGTGAACTTATACCTGTATCTGGACAGTGTTGTAAGAGACTGCAATGTAGACCTCCAACAACAGTAGCCCCAGGTGTTGTAACACCTACTCCCATCATAACAACAACAGATCTTCACCCTGGATGTACTGATGTCGTAGAAAACTGTGCGAATTTTGGCCATTATGTATGTCAGCCACCATATGATGCATGGGCAAGGAGAAATTGTCAACATTATTGTGGAATGTGTGGTATGTATTCACTATATATAGCTAGTAATACTTTTTGTATGTCCCACTTAAGGACATTATGTTTTCAGGTCTGTGCATCATTTCATCTGTTTGTTTGTGGACCATCCATCCGTTTTTCTGTCAATCTTCGGGCAAAAAGTTTTGGGCAAGGTAGTTTGTTATGCAATTGAAGTCCAATCAACTTGAAACTTAGTAAACATATTTTCTATGATATGATCTTTCAAATTAAAAGTTTTGACCCCGATTGTACTGTTAACCAAATATAGAAAATGATAGTGTCCGTTTCAGTCAAGGTAGTTCTCGATGAAGATAGGGCCCAATCAACATGAAACTACGTGCACATGTTACCTATGATATTATCTTTCAAATGAAGATTCTTGACCCAAATTTCACATATGACTGAGAAAGTGCGAGTAGGGCATCCGTGTTCTCTGGAAATATTCTTGTTTTAAATTGATAGATTTTAGCATTTGTGAATCTGACTTACTTAGTTTTACATACCAAAGGTATCAATTTTAATATGTTGGTCTGCCATTATTGGATATAAGTTTGCTTCTTTTCCATCTATCTTTTATTTAAAGATTACTTATTATATTTTATACAGAGGATACAAAGGACGATCATTTTTCAGTTAATATACTGACATTAAGCAATTTTTTAGACAAATGTAACTACCTATTCTCTTGATTCTCTTTTAAAATAAAGATGAGTTTTATGTGTGTTATTTTGACACCATGGTCAGCTACAGAGAACACTTTGAATCAACTTGGTCATACCGTATTATACCTTAAACTACATTTGTCCTTTGGTTAGCTAAATAAATATACATTTCTACTACACTTTGATATTACCTGTAAGCAGAGTCTTTCACCATATAAGATTAATTCATTTGAATTAAAATTTGTTCTATAGATAAAGATATGGTGTGAGTGCCAACAATTTATAAAAAGGTAAACCATTATAGGTCAATGTACGACCTTCAACACGGAGCATTGGCTCACACCGAACAACAAGCTATAGAAGGCCCTAACATAACTAGTGTAAAACAATTCAAACGGGAAAACCAACAATCTAATATCCAACCAAAGAACTGGATTTCCCATCATTTAATTGAATACCTAAACTGCATACCCAAACTCCACTTGTATTTTTGTCCATCTGATGAGTTCAGCCTTTTTCAACTGATTTTTATAGTTCGTTTTTATGTTATAATTGCAGGTATACCTAGGTCCCAGGTTAGGGGAGGGTTGGGATCCTGTTAACATGTTTAACTACGCCACATTATTTATGTATGTGCCTGTCCCAATTCAGGAGCCTGTAATTTAGCGTTTGTGGTTTGTTTACTAATATGTGTTACACATTTGTTTTTCGTTCATTTTTTTTATTTAAATATAGCCTTTTGTTTTCTCGTTTGAATTGTTATATATTGTCACAACTGGGCCTTTTATAAATATGTTATATATTGTCACAACTGGGCCTTTTATAACTGACTATGCGGTATGGGCTTTGCTAATTTTTTTTTTTTTTAACGATAACAAATATTTTATGCAATCATTTCCTGTTATATAAATACCTAAGTAGCCCAGGATGCATACTTAGGGGCCCCTGTTTTTTAACATCCTCACTTGACCAGGGAAAATATCAAATGAGTTTATACAATAGTTTTACATACATAATTATATTTAAATAACCATTACAATTGATTTTCCCACCTGATAGGATCACTGTAGGGAAAACGTTACTATTTATTCTGCCATAGGCGACAATACTAACATTTTCTAAATTTACCAGTTTTTATAATAAAAACTTGGATAAAACAGTTATGTGTGGTGTTTGTACTTTATTACTGCATTCTTGAAATTGAAGCCAAATAGTATCATGACCAATTTCCAACGGAGCTGGTTTATGTTATCCATGCCCACCGTCATTTTGCACCAAATTTATGAAATTTTGGAAGCCTTTTCGAATAATTCTCTAGAAAATATTTCAATAGGTTTTAAAATTTATATTGTAAATATACAAACTGCAGTTATTCATAGATAAATAAAAAATATATTGTACCCTTACATCCAATCACAGCGCTCATAAGTTGACTTCCTTCACCTGTCTTGGGTACACAAAAGGCCAACCTAATGCTGGGAAAATGTAATACTACCGTTTTCCCTATACTGTGACACAAAGCTATAAAGAATTCTTATGACACCATCAATGCAATACTGGGTTATTGTGGAAACCTTGACTATAATTAATACTTGTATGTCCTCATTACTTAAAGAAACATGGATAATTTGATGTCCCCACCCCTACATGCTGATTTACCTCTTTCTCTACTTCTTTCAGATAAGGCTAAACAAACAACCTGTATCCAACTATATCTTATCTTATTTAAGAATAATGATAAACATTTCCTATTAAACAAATAAAAATGACAATTCCATTCAATTTGTATACATTTTATCCGAGATTTACAACATAAGCATACATTGAAGATTTTTCATACTAATCTCCATTCCATGTTTTAGTATATGCCATATTGTGGTTCAAAATTTCAGAGCTGGTTATAAATTCCATCATTCTGTCTTGAGATGATAAAAACAAGGATATTAGACACTTGAAACATTAAATCTGCAAAATACTCAGCTGTAAAGTTGCCTTTGTTGCCTGTATTAATCTATGAAAAAGCTGAATTATGTCCCTTGGGAGTATTAAATCCCAACAAAAGTCCTTTCAAACAGTACAAAATAACAAATTGTATATGCCTGATATGATAAAAGATAGAAACTACAAAATGAAGCACTATTGAAATATTTGCTGCATGAATTGCCAACAATGTGAGCAATTCTTTACACAGGAGAGTATAAATTCTATCTAAATTTAGCCTCAAGTGGGCCTCTTTTTTTCTTAGATGAACAATTCTAACAGTGAAAATGTTTCTAGCATGACCAAATACTGTCTTACTATATAAACAGTACAAACTTAACCAGACAATATCCAATTTTAATAGATTGTGTCAAGGGAAATACTCAATTTATACATTTAGGGAATAACACAGCTAAAAAGGCAAATATTTCAGTTAAAAATATATGTCGCGACTTAAATTCTGGGTTTTCAAATTGAATTAATCATTGCGAAAGGTGAAAACAAATACAAAAGAACAATAGTTTGGTGCAGTTTATACAATATAGTTAATATTGACATCCTAGAATAAAGTTTTATATCAGTACCAATCAATTTGACTTATTATGATGACTCAGCACTATTCTCAACACTGTACTGTCCTCAGATAAAAATTTCTATTCTTTGTGATAAAAATCAAATGTTCTTATCAAATGCTAAAAATAGTATAATATGACTGATGTTTGATTGATTTTGATTTCCCTTGCTATCTTGAGTATAGGAAAAACGGTACTATCTATTCTGCCATAGGCGACAATACTAACATTTTCTAAATTTACCAGTTTTTATAATAAAAACTTGGATAAAACAGTTATGTGTGGTGTTTGTACTTTATTACTGCATTCTTGAAATTGAAGCCAAATAGTATCATGACCAATTTCCAACGGAGCTGGTTTATGTTATCCATGCCCACCGTCATTTTGCACCAAATTTATGAAATTTTGGAAGCCTTTTCGAATAATTCTCTAGAAAATATTTCAATAGGTTTTAAAATTTATATTGTAAATATACAAACTGCAGTTATTCATAGATAAATAACAAATATATTGTACCCTTACATCCAATCACAGCGCTCATAAGTTGACTTCCTTCACCTGTCTTGGGTACACAAAAGGCCTACCTAATGCTGGGAAAATGTAATACTATCGTTTTCCCTGTATAACATCACTATCATATATCCGGTTCACTGAACAAAACATGTGTTGATTTAAACTGGAAATACTTTAAAATTTGATTGCGAAAATAAGTTATTGTTTGACTTGAAGAATTTTGATGTGAATGAACAGAATTTAAAATGATTCTTTAATATATATATATATATGGATTATAAAAAAGGATAAAGCACATTTGGTGAGTACAAATGTATTACGAAGGATAATATATGTGGTAATTTACTTATGTAACTAATATGCACAGACATAGATTCAAATAATAATTACAATTAAAAACCAATTGTTCAGAGAACAATTGAAAGTCTTTCCACAACAAAGAAATTTGGATAAGAAGGTAATTTCTTCATACTGATGCGATAAATGATGGTTTAATTATCTTTTTGAGTGATATAAGGGAAATAATATGCTACTTCCGGTAAAATGAATGCCACATCCTGTCTCATATGATAGCTTCTTTCACACTGATTCCAAAAATATATAGTTTCTATATACTTTTGTATGTAGAATGGGAGATAATTGGCCACTTCCAGTTTGTTGGAAGTCATTTTTAGTCTTCAGTTATCTTTTTTATGTATCTATATGACAAAATATATGGATTCTGGGTACTTTTAGGTGAAAAAATTGCAAAAAAAGCTACTTCCGGTTTTCTAAAGTTCACTTCCGGTAGCCATTTTTCAAGGTCATTTGTCACTTAACCTTTTGTATGAGGTCAAATGTCTGTATAATGAACTTAATTGAAGTTATAATCAAATAACCTCATATCAAGACATTTCAGGGGCAACAACTCCTATAAGATGCCATTTAATTGTATAAGACTAAATGTAGCATATCTTCATTACTATAAAGCTGACATTTTGAACTTGTTCTTTAATATGGATCTTTCAAAGTGTCAGAAAAAATGCAAAAACAAGCAAAAGTCACAATTGAGAACTTGACCTTGACCTTTGACCTTGACCTCATTTTCTAAGTTAGGACCTAGGGGCCTCAAATAAAAACATTCCAGGGTTATACGGTTAACTGTTTATGGGTTAAAAAAACATACCGACAAATTTATTTTGTAAAGGTAGATAACTCCTATAAAATGTCATCGAATCGCTTCGATCAAAATGAGCCAAAAATTACTGAGGATGTAACGAATAATTTGTAAAAGGAATTTTGTCGCTATCTTTTTTTGTTACGATGGAGATGCACACAGATGATAAACAGTTAATAGGGAGATAACTCTTACAAAGAAAATAGTTCACCTTAGCAGGGTGAAATTCAAAAGCGCATAAACTATACGATACCATATCAGAAATATCTAAGCGACATATTGCGAAACAAACATTTATCGCAAGAACAAAATTTGGCGGAAGAAAAAAAAAAAAAAATAATAATCAGAAGAAAAACAGTAAGTCTTTCCACAGAAAAGTGGAAAGACTTAATAAAGGATATTGTTTTTTCTTTCTGTCATAATAACATAGTGTTCACTACTTTATACACAATATACAATAAGATAAGTATATATGAAATCAAACACACCTTTCGTTTAGAGCAGTAGAACTAAGTACATCTTCCTAAATTTTTTCGATGAAGAGTTTAATTTTCGTTTTGCATATATACTTTATATCCGAGCGTAGCAGAAAAATTTAATTCGTTTTTCATGTGCATTTTTAGCATAACCTGTATAGACTGCACATTCAATTTAATTTTATCGAATTTGCTTTTTTTACGTATTTTCCAAATAACCCATTTGAAATAAATGTAATATTGCATTAACAATGAAATTACTCGAATTCTCTGTACAAATTCCTAATAAAACATCTTTTTCAACGAGAACCTCGTCGTTTATAAAGTTACAAAGTTGTAAATTTCTAACAACCGTTTCTATCAATGGTTTAACATTGTTACATTGATAAAATAAATGCTCAAGAGTTTCAATATTATTGATTTCATCACATAAGTGACATTTTACATTTGACATGCGCATTATTTTCAGTCTTTTTTCTGTATATATAATCCTGTGTATACATTTCCATTGATATTCTTTAACTTTTCTATTAATAAAATTGAGAATGGAAATGGGGAATGTGTCAAAGAGACAACAACCCGACCAAATAAAAAACAACAGCAGAAGGTCACCAACAGGTCTTCAATGTAGCTAGAAATTCCCGCACCCGGAGGCGTCCTTCAGCTGGCCCTTAAACAAATATATACTAGTTCAGTGATAATGAACGCCATACTAATTTCCAAATTGTACACAAGAAACTAATATAAAAATAATACAAGACTAACAAAGGCCAGATGCTCCTGACTTGGGACAGGCGCAAAAATGCGGCGGGGTTAAACATGTTTGTGAGATCTCAATCCTCCCCCTATACCTCTAAACAATGTAGAAAAATAAACGCATAACAATACGCACATTAAAATTCAGTTCAAGAGAAGTCCGAGTCTGATGTCAAAAGATGTAACCAAGGAAAATAAACAAAATGACAATAATACATAAATAACAACAGACTACTAGCAGTTAACTGACATGCCAGCTCCAGACTTCAATTAAACTGACTGAAAGATTATGATTTCATCATATGAACATCAGGCACAATCCTTCCCGTTAGGAGTTTAGTATCATACCATCATAGCATATATATGAGAAGAACATAACCCGTGTCATGCCAACAACTGTTTTTAGAATAAATGTCTTTAGTTCCGACGCAAAGACCTTATCAGTGACTCAATATTAACGCCAAAATATGCAATCTTTAATGACTTGACAACAGTATCGTAATTATATCCCTTCTTAATCAGTCTATTTAAAGGTTTTGTAAGTTTCTGGGGTAAATACTGACACCTTTGTGCTTTATAAAGAATATTTCCATAAAAAATTGGATGTGAAATACCTGAACGTATAAAAAGTCTGCATGTTGAGCTATATTTACGAATTATGTCTTTATACCGATGATAAAATTTAGTAAAAGTTTTGACTAGTTTGTGATATCGAAAACCCTGGTGTAATAATTTTTCAGTAATACATAAATTTCTCTCGTTAAAATCTAAAACATTGTTACAAACACGAGCGAATCGTACAAGTTGAGATATATAAACACCGTAAGATGGTGACAAGGGAACGTCACCATCTAAAAAAGGATAATTAACGATAGGAAATGAAAAATCATCCTTTTTATCATAAATTTTAGTATTCAGCTTTCCGTTAGTGATATAGATATCAAGATCGAGGAAAGGGCAGTGGTCATTATTAGTATTAGCTTTATTTAAAGTATGTTCAGCGGGATAAATTTCATTAATATACATACTGAAGTCGTCATTATTGAGAGCCAAAATATCATCCAAATATCTAAAAGTATTATTAAATTTGTTTATCAGATGTTGTTTTGATGGGTCTTTGCTTATTTTTGTCATAAATTGTAACTCATAACAATACAAAAAGAGGTCCGCAATAAGTGGTGCACAGTTATTCCCCATTGGAATTCCGATAATCTGATGATATACGGAATCCCCAAAGCGAACAAAAATGTTATCTAGTAAAAATTCATTTTACTTAGTTTAAGCCAAATTTTTTCCCAATTTATATACTCGCTATACACATTTTCCCATTTTGTTTGACACTTAGGGGTCTCAATTATGTTAATGTTTGATTGAACATATTTTAATGTCAAATCCTTGATTTGAAAATTCAAGGTTTTCAGAAATGTTTACTTTGTTGCTTTTTAAAGCAGGTTGATCATCGTTATTTTTTTAAATCTGCATGAATGTTTGTGGTATGGAACTTTTAATTCGTGAATATTCCGAAATACAATTACGTTTATCTATTAATTGTCTATATATTTATATATTATGGTATTATCGTCCCATATATCAACAAGAGTTTTGATCTGACTTTTTGAAAAGGAAGAATAAAATAAAGATTTGCCCTGAAATAAAATATTTGAGTTTCCAAATAATTGCTGTTTCTTTACTTCCATTACGTTAAATATACTCTGTGTGATCTTTGTCAGTTTTGACCACGATTGTAAAGCGCTTCTGTAATAATGTGGTATGTTTTTTTTATTTCAAGACCTGAAAGGTCAGAACATTTACACAGAAATAGTTCTTCCTCAAATTTCTTATCACATTTTTTTAACCAAAATTTACCTATTGCATTCCAACTAGATAATGGCTTATGTTATATCGAATATAAAGATTTGATATATTTACTTTCTATCCAACTATCTAAATTTACCATTCCCATGCCCCCCTTTTTAACATTTAAACAATACACCTTCCGGTCTACTTGATTCACTTTCCCATCCCAAATAAAATTCCATATTATCTTATTCAATTCTGTTTTGTATTTTTCGGGTAAACCTCTTATTTCTAACTCATAACCACACACTGATATAATTAAATTTTAAACAATAAGGACTTTTCCAGAGTAAGTCAATTTTCGACTTTTCCAGACGTGTACACAATTTTGTACTTTTTCTTATATTGATTTCCAAATTTTGTCATTGTCAATGTTATAACCATGGTGAATACCTAGTGTTTTTATGTTATCTGTTGTCCAGCTTATCTTTTTCAAAGTAGGTCGTCTACGTTTATATGCGCCAATATGTATTCCCTTAGTCTTTTCGAAATTAATTTTAGAACCCGATGCCTTTTCATATTTGTCAAATATTTCAAAAGATTTTTTTACAGAACTTTCATTTTTATTAAAATAATTGGGTGTCGTCTGCAAACATATTTAATTTGGTTTCTATTAGCTCCCAATTTTCTTCCCCAGGCAATATAATGCCTTGAATGTCTTGTTCTGCCCTTATTGCACAGGCCAAGGGCTCTGCCTGTAATATTTATAAAAAGGAAGTCTAGCCATCCCCATTCCATCCTATCAAAGGCCTTTTGTTGGTCTAAAAAGACAATTATACCCTCTTCATCTTCATCATCAATATATTTTATGATACCCTGTATCATTCTACTCGCTTTCGTTATATGTCTGCCTTTTACAAACCCTTTTTGGTCGGGATGTATAAGCTTAGGAAGGACTATTTTTAATCTTTCTGCTAGTATTTTAGCTATAATTTTATAATCGCAATTCAGTAGTGTAAGAGGTCGACAGTTACGTATATTTTCCCGTTCCCCGCACTTAAATAATAATGTTAAAACTCCTTTATATTGCGAATCCGACAATGTTTTGTCATTAAATATTTCTTGCAATAACGTACAAAATTCTTCTTGTATGATATTCCAAAATATTACATAAAATTCAGATATGATCCCGTCCTCCCTAGGGATTTATTAGTTTTTAAATTTTTTAGAACTTTCATTAGTTCCTCCGCGGTAATATCACGGTCAAGTAATTTTTTGTCGTCATCGCTTAGTTTATTTTCGATGTGACTGGTTAAATCTTTAGCACTTTCCAAATTCCATCCCTCGGAGCTAAATACATTTGAGTAGAATTTAACTTGTTCATTTAGTATTTCGTCTATATTGTATTTAAAATGTCCATTGTCTGTTTTAAATCGACTCCATAATTTATTTTTTCCGTTTTGTTTTTCAGGGGTTGAAGAAGTAGCTCGACGATTTTTCCCCTTCTTCCGCCCATTTTACACGCGCCCTTATTTTAGACGCCTCTGATTTGTTCTCAGAGTAATTTTTAATTAGTAATTCTATTTCTGATATCTTATTTTCAACCTCCCCAGAAGTAGTATTATTTAATTTAAGCTTTTCTAACTTCTTTTCAAGGTTGGTAATATAACTTTTTTCAGAATTTTTGTTTAATATTTTACTTACTTTCATGGTTAACTTTTTTATTTGTGATTTTGTTACATCCCACCAATCTTGAATTTTTTCGAACCTACTTTTTTCATTTTTCCAGGTTTGCCACCAAATTTTAAATACATTATTAAATTCTTCACTTTTTATAGTATTAATATTCATTATCCATATACCCGGACCTCTTTGTATTTCATCAAGTTTTAATTTGAATGACACAAGATCATGATCGCAAAAAGGACAATGCGCGATACCAGCATTGTAAACTTTATTTGACAGACTTTTATCACAAAAGATATAGTCTATTCTAGACTTTGAGATTCCTCTTTGAAACGTTTTCCGTTTATCTTTTGGGTATCTGTCTCTCCAAAAATATGTTAGATTATATTGTGACAATAAAAAAGTAATTAATTTGTACCAATATCATCACGATTATGAGAGGGATTTCTATCAATTGTTTTGTCAAGAGTACAGTTAAAATCCCCTACCAAAATATTATAATGGTCTACACTATCGTCTGTAAAATTACCAAAAAAATTATGAAGCGATTCAAAAAGCTGTTTCCTCTCGACGCCACTATTGTTGGAATATATATTTGAAATATGATAAATCGCACTTTCCGTTTTGATACTACATTTTATTATTCGACCGACTAAATTACGTTACTTTTTATCACGTTAGCCGTTTACATTCAAAGTGATGATTTGGATCGACATTCTTTAGTGTTGTTTTTAAAAAAAAATGGAAAACAACACGTTTTATAATTTATTGCGTCCGAAGCGCTTTTCTGGATTTACCTTCACCAGGAACGCTCAAAGCCAAACATTTGAAATCCGAAGATGTATAAGTACCGAAAATCGTTGAAGAGTACACGAGTTCATTTAAAGTTCACGATTTGATCTACATTTTAACACCGCTATGCCTCGTTGATTTATTGAAATTCACGGTCAAAGCCACTGTTTTAAGTTTAATTTCAATTTTTCGAGTCATTGACCAATTATAACAATACACATTTGGTGAACACATTTCAAAGTGTCCACCTACAATAATAACAATACAGATACATCGATACAGTTTGAGGTACAAAAGATAGAAAAATAATCTAAAATAATAATTCAAAAGCTGCAAATCAGTACATATGTACATATAACACTTTCGGATTGATTTGTTTTTATTGTTTACATAAAAAGTAGCAAATAGCAAATTTCGGTTTGTGTATTATTACTCATTATCATCTGGGGAACCTGGTTTGCTTTGTTTACTGTCTTTCTCTGCAGACATTGGCGTCAGCGATATGTCACTAAGTTTGCGCTTGTTGTCACAAGGACGAGGAATGTTCTGATTTGATGACATCTTAGGGTGAAGAAATTCATGTAGTTTGACACGAATTGTTTGGGCCCCTTCAATTGTGATGTGAACTCCACTAGCATCTGTTTTATCGTAATACGCCTTAACCACGTTTCCATTTTTTATGAAGATATTGTCTACATCAATATAAGTCAGCACTTCATCTTTGAGACACAATTTTTCCAAGAACACATTAGCATGTGTAGCTGTTTTTTTGACTGTGTGAATGTGGTTACTGTTACCTTTTCTTGGATTAATACCACATACACCAATATCTGCATTCGGAAATGCTTGTTTAACTTTGACAATAGCCTGTGTTGCGTACACATTCACCTGATCACTGTCGTGCTTGTTTCTACTCAAGTCATTACAACTTAAGGTTATGATGACCTTGCCTACATTTGAGCCATTGCTTTTCACAGGATGATTTTCAAAAGCCGCACCCAAAGACTGATCTATTTTTTCTAGAGTGGCGCCATTTATAGAGGCATTTATTAAATTGTCCTCAAATTAACCAACTCTTAAACTATTTGAAGCTCCCAATATTACATTTGTTCCCTTTGATTTGGTGTAGTATGTGTTCGGTGTTTGTAGATGGTTTGTTGTCACTAATGGGTTGATGGACTGACTTTCATTTTTGTCGTTTTCTTGAGCTTCTCTACCTTCGAGAATTTTGCTAGCATAATTACCATAAGACGTAATCATAGTATGGTGTTTAAAATAAGCGCAATCATTACGGACATGACCACTTTTTTTTGCCGAATGAACATTTGGATTCGTTAAGACAGTCTCGTGCCCAATTTCTGAACAGTTATAGCAGCGCTTACTATGATCTGGTTTGTCTTTGCAAGCATAGGAAGGGTGGTTTCTTTGTTTACAATGAATACATTCTGTTCGACCATTGTCGGCAAACATTCGTACATCATATCTACCAAATGTTGTTTTGTTTGGAATTGTCGGAGCACAATTGATGATTTGAATGTATCTTGAACCATTTTCTATATTTTTTCCTCGAATGTATCCCCGCTGTACTGAACCCCGGACGATTTTGCAATACTGAAGCATTTGTGTTGTAGGTAGCAGTCATTAAGTTCATAAGGAAGGTCTTTGATTGTTATGTTTGTTATTGTGTTGTCCACCTCAATAAATTTGACGGTTCTGTTTTTTATTGTTATATCACACTGTACTAACCTTTCTTTGGCATCTATGTCACTTAAAGTTACAAATCAATTGGATGGATTTAACACTCTCTAAATCTATTTGTTTTTCAAGTTCTTTTATTATTTCGTCGTGTGTTATCCCCTTAAAGCCACGAGTATAGAAATGAACTGATAGTGTTCTTTGTATATTGGCCATTTTGAAAAACTGGTGAGTTGAAATCAGATGTCGCACAAAAACATAGCAAAATCATCTATGCATACGAAAATCCAAAATCAATTTGGCTCCAAGAATGTTTTACAACAGAAAATCGAAGATTTATTGGAGCTCAAAAATATCCTCACTCTACAAACAAGGGACATAACCATGGGCATTGCTAATTATTTAAGACCGTACGGTGACTTATAGATGTCTCTTGTGGACAGTTGTCTCATTGGCAATCATACCACATCATGTGTCCATACAAGCAGCGGTATATAGCTGGGTTTTCAAAGTGCAACTTGAAACCTCTTCCTAAACTATTAACATCTAATTTATCAGCAATCAAAGCCGGGCCTCTAAGATATTGTTTGTTCTAAAGGTGGCGTAAATCAAATTCCAAAGATCTTTTAGAGTGCAAATTACACTCTTAGATTCTCTCATCTTGCAATAGTAATAACACTTTTGACTTTTCTTCACTTTACACAAGTATTCCCCACTTCAAACTAAAAGACAAATTGAAAGAGTTGGTATTGCTTTGTTTCATACAAAAGAATGGCGATCGTAGATACAGGAATTTTGTCTTCAGGATAGATAAATCCTACTTTGTAAATAATCACTCTGATTCAACAAAACATTCTATGAACCTGACATTATCAAGATGCTTGCTTTCTTGATTGATAACATATTTGTTACGGGTAGAGGACTTTTTTTTAAACAAACTGTCTATATTCCAATGGGAACCAATCGTGCCCCTCGTCTTGTCGACTTGTTTCTTTATTATTACAATTAGTTATCAAATGTACTAGGGTTTATAATTTAGTACGCCAGTCGCGCATAAGACTCATCAGTGACGCTCATATCAAAATATGTATAATATTTATAAAACCAAACAAGTACAAAGTTGAAGAGCATCGAGGATCTAAAATTCCAAAAAGTTGTGCCAAATATGGTTTTGGTAATCTAAGCCTGGTATAAGAAAATAATTAGTTTTTCCAAAAATTGAAAGTTTTGTAAACAGGAAATTGATAAAATAAAACGACCACATTATTGATATTCGTGTCAACATCGAAAGTGTTAATTACTGGACTGTTCAACATTGCCACCAAATATTTTACTATTTAGTGAGAGACAATCTTCTATATAGCGGAAGGTAAAGTTAAAGAGTATTGCTTACTTCTAATCTTTCTTCCTAAGAAGTTCCTGTATCAAGTCAGTCTTAGGTATCATTTTTTATGTCATAATAAAACTTATTCCTCTAAAACTAGTCATCGTAACCATAATGAAACTGACTTTAAACTCATAAGTTCTTAATAGAGGTATTTCCAAATAATGTTATAAACTTATCAGATCATACAACCAAAGAGAAAGGAATAAACACTGTGATAAGACAAACAATTTGTTATGTATTTATTCAGTTAAAGATGTGGTTAGATTTACCAATGAGACAACCATCCACAACAGAAACACAAACAATATGATGTATGGTAACTCAAAAATCCTTATAAATATGATTATAAATTAAACATCCAGATATATTGTACCCAGATGTTCAAGTAACACAATTATATACACTTATACTTGTATTACCCAACTTGTCAAGAAGACTAGCACTATTGAATTAATTAATTTTTACGTCAGTTATGCATTGCATATGATATAAAAATAAGGAGATGTGTTATGATTGTCAATGACGTTCAAGTTATATACACTTATACTTATATAACAAAACTTTCAAGACGACAAGAACTATTTAATTAATCATTAATCATTACAGCATTGCATATGATATAAAAAAAAATGAGATGTGGTATGATGGTCAATGAGGCAACCATCCACCAAAGTTCAAATAAAGTGGATGTACAGATAACACTAAGGCCTTTAACAGTGCAAATGCCCCGTATCCTAAGGGTGGCTATGAAAGGTTCATCATGAAAATATAACACAATTCAATTGAGAAAACATATTGCCTAATTTGATATCAAAACAGTTGAATATATTTGTTATAAGATAAATAAAGGAGGTTAATTCAAATTGAAACCATATATTGTACCAAAATTTGTTCCTATACTCAATACAATTTGATATTTTATTTAAAGCAATTTTTACCCTTTAGCCCTCAAAGAACTTTTCTTCTCTTTTATCTAGATATTCTCATCAATCTACATATGGATATTTATATTACAGTAAATCAGATGACAACTTCTACACCCCCTTGTGTTGACAAGAATCCCTCTGCCTGTGCAGAAATCGGACCAGATGTGTGTACTTTGCTTATTGACTTTGCCAAAGAAAATTGTGCTCGCCAGTGTAAATTTTGTCATGAATCTGCAAGTATGTTATCATTACAATGTGTAACGGGTGTCCTAAACCTTCAGTATCATCAGTACAAGTAACAAGTATGTTATCATTACAATGTGTAACTTATGTCTAAACCTTCAGTACCATCAGTACAAGTAACAAGTATGTTATCATTACAATGTGTAACTTATGTCCTAAACCTTCAGTATCATCAGTACAAGTAACAAGTATGGTATCATTACAATGTGTAACTTATGTCCTCAACCTTCAGTACCATCAGTACAAGTAACAAGTATGCTATCATTACAATGTGTAACTTATGTCCTAAACCTTCAGTACCATCGATCAGTACAAGTAACAAGTAGGGTATCATTACAATGTGTAACTTATGTCTAAACCTTCAGTATCATCAGTACAAGTAACAAGTATGTTATCATTACAATGTGTAACTTATGTCCTCAACCTTCAGTACCATCAGTACAAGTAACAAGTATGTTATCATTACAATGTGTAACTTATGTCCTAAACCTTCAATACCATCAGTACAAGTAACAAGTATGTTTATCATTACAATGTGTAACTTATGTCTAAATCTTCAGTATCATCAGTACAAGTAAAAAGTATGTTATCATTACAATGTGTATCTTATTTCTAAACATTCAGTAACATCAGTACAAGTAACAAGTATGTTATCATTACAATGTGTAACTTATGTCCTAAACCTTCAGTACCATCGATCAGTACAAGTAACAAGTAGGGTATCATTACACTGTGTAACTTATGTCTAAACCTTCAGTATCATCAGTACAAGTAACAAGTATGGTATCATTACAATGTGTAACTTATGTCCTCAACCTTCAGTACCATCAGTACAAGTAACAAGTATGTTATCATTACAATGTGTATCTTATGTCCTTAACCTTCAGTATCATCAATACAAGTAACAAGTATGTTATCATTACAATAAGTAATTTATGTCCTCAACCTTTAGTACCATCAGTACAAGTAACAAGTATGTTTATCATTACAATGTGTAACTTATGTCTAAACCTTCAGTATCATCAGTACAAGTAAAAAGTATGTTATCATTACAATGTGTATCTTATTTCTAAACATTCAGTATCATCAGTACAAGTAACAAGTATGTTATCATTACAATGTGTAACTTATGTCCTCAACCTTCAGTACCATCAGTACAAGTAACAAGTATGTTATCATTACAATGTGTAACTTATGTCCTCAACCTTCAGTACCATCAGTACAAGTAACAAGTATGTTATCATTACAATGTGTAACTTATGTCCTCAACCTTCAGTACCATCAGTACAAGTAACAAGTATGTTATCATTACAATGTGTAATTTATGTCTAAACCTTCAGTATCATCAGTACAAGTAACAAGTATGTTATCATTACAATGTGTAACTTATGTCCTCAACCTTCAGTACCATCAGTACAAGTAACAAGTATGTTATCATTACAATGTGTAACTTATGTCCTCAACCTTCAGTACCATCAGTACAAGTAACAAGTATGTTATCATTACAATGTGTAACTTATGTCCTCAACCTTCAGTACCATCAGTACAAGTAACAAGTATGTTATCATTACAATGTGTAATTTATGTCTAAACCTTCAGTACCATCAGTACAAGTAACAAGTATGTTATCATTACAATGTGTAACTTATGTCCTCAACCTTCAGTACCATCAGTACAAATAACAAGTATGTTATCATTACAATGTGTAACATATGTCCTAAACCTTCAGTACCATCAGTACAAGTAACAAGTATGTTATCATTACAATGTGTAACTTATGTCCTAAACCTTCAGTATCATCAGTACAAGTAACAAGTATGTTATCATTACAATGTGTAATTTATGTCTAAACCTTCAGTACAATCAGTACAAGTAACAAGTATGTTATCATTACAATGTGTAACTTATGTCCTCAACCTTCAGTACCATCAGTACAAATAACAAGTATGTTATCATTACAATGTGTAACATATGTCCTAAACCTTCAGTACCATCAGTACAAGTAACAAGTATGTTATCATTACAATGTGTAACTTATGTCTAAACCTTCAGTACCATCAGTACAAATAACAAGTATGTTATCATTACAATGTGTAACTTATGTCTAAACCTTCAGTATCATCAGTACAAGTAACAAGTATGTTATCATTACAATGTATAACTTATGTCTAAACCTTCAGTACCATCAGTACAAGTAACAAGTATGTTATCATTACAATGTGTAACTTATGTCCTCAACCTTCAGTATCATCAGTACAAGTAACAAGTATGTTATCATTACAATGTGTAACTTATGTCTAAACCTTCAGTATCATCAATACAAGTAACAAGTATGTTATCATTACAATGTGTAACTTATGTCCTCAACCTTCAGTACCATCAGTACAAGTAACAAGTATGTTATCATTACAATGTGTAACTTATGTCCTTAACCTTCAGTATCATCAATACAAGTAACAAGTATGTTATCATTACAATGTGTAACTTATGTCCTCAACCTTCAGTACCATCAGTACAAGTAACAAGTATGTTATCATTACAATGTGTAACATATGTCCTAAACCTTCAGTACCATCAGTACAAGTAACAAGTATGTTATCATTACAATGTGTAACTTATGTCCTCAACCTTCAGTATCATCAGTACAAGTAACAAGTATGTTATCATTACAATGTATAACTTATGTCTAAACCTTCAGTACCATCAGTACAAGTAACAAGTATGTTATCATTACAATGTGTAACTTATGTCCTCAACCTTCAGTACCATCAGTACAAGTAACAAGTATGTTATCATTACAATGTGTAACATATGTCCTAAACCTTCAGTATCATCAGTACAAGTAACAAGTATGTTATCATTACAATGTGTAACGGGTGTCCTAAACCTTCAGTATCATCAGTACAAGTAACAAGTATGTTATCATTACAATGTGTAACTTATGTCCTCAACCTTCAGTACCATCAGTACAAGTAACAAGTATGTTATCATTACAATGTGTAACTTATGTCCTCAACCTTCAGTACCATCAGTACAAGTAACAAGTATGTTATCATTACAATGTGTAACGGGTGTCCTAAATCTTCAGTATCATCAGTACAAGTAACAAGTATGTTATCATTACAATGTGTAACTTATGTCCTCAACCTTCAGTACCATCAGTACAAGTAACAAGTATGTTATCATTACAATGTGTAACTTATGTCCTCAACCTTCAGTACCATCAGTACAAGTAACAAGTATGTTATCATTACAATGTGTAACATATGTCCTAAACCTTCAGTATCATCAGTACAAGTAACAAGTATGTTATCATTACAATGTGTAACTTATGTTTTAAACCTTCAGTATCATCAGTACAAGTAACAAGTATGTTATCATTACAATGTGTAATTTATGTCTAAACCTTCAGTATCATCAGTACAAGTAACAAGTATGCTATCATTACAATGTGTAACTTATGTCTAAACCTTCAGTATCATCAGTACAAGTAACGAGTATGGTATCATTACAATGTGTAACTTATGTCCTCAACCTTCAGTACCATCAATACAAGTAACAAGTATGTTATCATTACAATGTGTATCTTATGTCCTAAACCTTCAGTATCATCAATACAAGTAACAAGTATGTTATCATTACAATAAGTAACTTATGTCCTCAACCTTTAGTACCATCAGTACAAGTAACAAGTATGTTATCATTACAATGTGTAACTTATGTCTTAATCTTCAGTATCATCAGTACAAGTAACAAGTATATTTGGCACAACTTTTTTGGAATTTTGGGTCCTCAATGCTCTTCAACTTTGTATTTGTTTGGCTTTTTAACTATTTTGATCTGAGCGTCACTGATGAGTCTTATGTAGACGAAACGCGCGTCTGGCGTATAAAATTATAATCCTGGTACTTTTGAAAACTATTTACACCACTGGGTCGATGCCACTAATGGTGGACGTTTCGTCCCCGAGGGTATCACCAGCCCAGTAGTCAGCACTTCGGTGTTGACATGAATATCAATTATATGGTCATTTTTATAAATTTTCTGTTTAAAAAACTTTGTATTTTTCAAAAAACTAAGGATTTTCTTACCCCAGGAGTAGATTACCTTAGCCGTATTTGGCACAACTTTTTGGAATTTTGGGTCCTCAATGCTCTTCAACTTTGTATTTGTTTGGCTTTTTAACTATTTTGATCTGAGCGTCACTGATGAGTCTTATGTAGACGAAACGCGCGTCTGGCGTATAAAATTATAATCCTGGTACTTTTGATAACTATTATCATTACAATGTGTAACTTATGTCCTCACCCTTCAGTATCATCAGTACAAGTAACAAGTATGTTATCATTACAATGTGTAATTTATGTCTAAACCTTCAGTATCATCAGTACAAGTAACAAGTATGTTATCATTACAATGTGTAACTTATGTCCTCAACCTTCAGTATCATCAGTACAAGTAACAAGTATGTTATCATTACAATGTGTAATTTATGTCTAAACCTTCAGTATCATCAGTACAAGTAACAAGTATGTTATCATTACAATGTGTAACTTATGTCCTCAACCTTCAGTATCATCAGTACAAGTAACAAGTATGTTATCATTACAATGTGTAATTTATGTCCTCAACCTTCAGTATCATCAGTACAAGTAACAAGTATGTTATCATTACAATGTGTAACTTATGTCTTAACCTTCAGTATCATCAGTACAAGTAACAAGTATGTTATCATTACAATGTGTAACTTATGTCCTCAACCTTCAGTATCATCAGTACAAGTAACAAGTATGTTACAATTACAATGTGTAATTTATGTCCTCAACCTTCAGTATCATCAGTACAAGTAACAAGTATGTTATCATTACAATGTGTAACTTATGTCTTAACCTTCAGTATCATCAGTACAAGTAACAAGTATGTTATCATTACAATGTGTAACTTATGTCCTCAACCTTCAGTATCATCAGTACAAGTAACAAGTATGTTATCATTACAATGTGTAATTTATGTCTAAACCTTCAGTATCATCAGTACAAGTAACAAGTATGTTATCATTACAATGTGTAACTTATGTCCTCAACCTTCAGTACCATCAGTACAAGTAACAAGTATGTTATCATTACAATGTGTAACTTATGTCCTAAACCTTCAATACCATCAGTACAAGTAACAAGTATGTTTATCATTACAATGTGTAACTTATGTCTAAACCTTCAGTATCATCAGTACAAGTAAAAAGTATGATATCATTACAATGTGTATCTTATTTCTAAACATTCAGTATCATCAGTACAAGTAACAAGTATGTTATCATTACAATGTGTAACTTATGTCCTAAACCTTCAGTACCATCGATCAGTACAAGTAACAAGTATGTTATCATTACAATGTGTAACTTATGTCTAAACCTTCAGTATCATCAATACAAGTAACAAGTATGTTATCATTACAATGTGTAACTTATGTCTAAACCTTCAGTATCATCAGTACAAGTAACAAGTATGTTATCATTACAATGTGTAACTTATGTCTAAACCTTAAGTACCATCAGTACAAGTAACAAGTATGTTATCATTACAATGTGTAACTTATGTCTTAATCTTCAGTATCATCAGTACAAGTAACAAGTATATTTGGCACAACTTTTTTGGAATTTTGGGTCCTTAATGCTCTTCAACTTTGTATTTGTTTGGCTTTTTAACTATTTTGATCTGAGCGTCACTGATGAGTCTTATGTAGACGAAACGCGCGTCTGGCGTATAAAATTATAATCCTGGTACTTTTGAAAACTATTTACACCACTGGGTCGATGCCACTAATGGTGGACGTTTCGTCCCCGAGGGTATCACCAGCCCAGTAGTCAGCACTTCGGTGTTGACATGAATATCAATTATATGGTCATTTTTATAAATTTTCTGTTTAAAAAACTTTGTATTTTTCAAAAAACTAAGGATTTTCTTACCCCAGGAGTAGATTACCTTAGCCGTATTTGGCACAACTTTTTGGAATTTTGGGTCCTCAATGCTCTTCAACTTTGTATTTGTTTGGCTTTTTAACTATTTTGATCTGAGCGTCACTGATGAGTCTTATGTAGACGAAACGCGCGTCTGGCGTATAAAATTATAATCCTGGTACTTTTGATAACTATTATCATTACAATGTGTAACTTATGTCCTCACCCTTCAGTATCATCAGTACAAGTAACAAGTATGTTATCATTACAATGTGTAATTTATGTCTAAACCTTCAGTATCATCAGTACAAGTAACAAGTATGTTATCATTACAATGTGTAACTTATGTCCTCAACCTTCAGTATCATCAGTACAAGTAACAAGTATGTTATCATTACAATGTGTAATTTATGTCTAAACCTTCAGTATCATCAGTACAAGTAACAAGTATGTTATCATTACAATGTGTAACTTATGTCCTCAACCTTCAGTATCATCAGTACAAGTAACAAGTATGTTATCATTACAATGTGTAATTTATGTCCTCAACCTTCAGTATCATCAGTACAAGTAACAAGTATGTTATCATTACAATGTGTAACTTATGTCTTAACCTTCAGTATCATCAGTACAAGTAACAAGTATGTTATCATTACAATGTGTAACTTATGTCCTCAACCTTCAGTATCATCAGTACAAGTAACAAGTATGTTACAATTACAATGTGTAATTTATGTCCTCAACCTTCAGTATCATCAGTACAAGTAACAAGTATGTTATCATTACAATGTGTAACTTATGTCTTAACCTTCAGTATCATCAGTACAAGTAACAAGTATGTTATCATTACAATGTGTAACTTATGTCCTCAACCTTCAGTATCATCAGTACAAGTAACAAGTATGTTATCATTACAATGTGTAATTTATGTCTAAACCTTCAGTATCATCAGTACAAGTAACAAGTATGTTATCATTACAATGTGTAACTTATGTCCTCAACCTTCAGTACCATCAGTACAAGTAACAAGTATGTTATCATTACAATGTGTAACTTATGTCCTAAACCTTCAATACCATCAGTACAAGTAACAAGTATGTTTATCATTACAATGTGTAACTTATGTCTAAACCTTCAGTATCATCAGTACAAGTAAAAAGTATGATATCATTACAATGTGTATCTTATTTCTAAACATTCAGTATCATCAGTACAAGTAACAAGTATGTTATCATTACAATGTGTAACTTATGTCCTAAACCTTCAGTACCATCGATCAGTACAAGTAACAAGTATGTTATCATTACAATGTGTAACTTATGTCTAAACCTTCAGTATCATCAATACAAGTAACAAGTATGTTATCATTACAATGTGTAACTTATGTCTAAACCTTCAGTATCATCAGTACAAGTAACAAGTATGTTATCATTACAATGTGTAACTTATGTCTAAACCTTTAGTACCATCAGTACAAGTAACAAGTATGTTATCATTACAATGTGTAACTTATGTCTTAATCTTCAGTATCATCAGTACAAGTAACAAGTATATTTGGCACAACTTTTTTGGAATTTTGGGTCCTCAATGCTCTTCAACTTTGTATTTGTTTGGCTTTTTAACTATTTTGATCTGAGCGTCACTGATGAGTCTTATGTAGACGAAACGCGCGTCTGGCGTATAAAATTATAATCCTGGTACTTTTGAAAACTATTTACACCACTGGGTCGATGCCACTAATGGTGGACGTTTCGTCCCCGAGGGTATCACCAGCCCAGTAGTCAGCACTTCGGTGTTGACATGAATATCAATTATATGGTCATTTTTATAAATTTTCTGTTTAAAAAACTTTGTATTTTTCAAAAAACTAAGGATTTTCTTACCCCAGGAGTAGATTACCTTAGCCGTATTTGGCACAACTTTTTGGAATTTTGGGTCCTCAATGCTCTTCAACTTTGTATTTGTTTGGCTTTTTAACTATTTTGATCTGAGCGTCACTGATGAGTCTTATGTAGACGAAACGCGCGTCTGGCGTATAAATTTATAATCCTGGTACTTTTGATAACTATTATCATTACAATGTGTAACTTATGTCCTCACCCTTCAGTATCATCAGTACAAGTAACAAGTATGTTATCATTACAATGTGTAATTTATGTCTAAACCTTCAGTATCATCAGTACAAGTAACAAGTATGTTATCATTACAATGTGTAACTTATGTCCTCAACCTTCAGTATCATCAGTACAAGTAACAAGTATGTTATCATTACAATGTGTAATTTATGTCTAAACCTTCAGTATCATCAGTACAAGTAACAAGTATGTTATCATTACAATGTGTAACTTATGTCCTCAACCTTCAGTATCATCAGTACAAGTAACAAGTATGTTATCATTACAATGTGTAATTTATGTCTAAACCTTCAGTATCATCAGTACAAGTAACAAGTATGTTATCATTACAATGTGTAACTTATGTCCTCAACCTTCAGTATCATCAGTACAAGTAACAAGTATGTTATCATTACAATGTGTAATTTATGTCCTCAACCTTCAGTATCATCAGTACAAGTAACAAGTATGTTATCATTACAATGTGTAACTTATGTCTTAACCTTCAGTATCATCAGTACAAGTAACAAGTATGTTATCATTACAATGTGTAACTTATGTCCTCAACCTTCAGTATCATCAGTACAAGTAACAAGTATGTTATCATTACAATGTGTAAGTTATGTCTAAACCTTCAGTATCATCAGTACAAGTAACAAGTATGTTATCATTACAATGTGTAACTTATGTCCTCAACCTTCAGTACCATCAGTACAAGTAACAAGTATGTTATCATTACAATGTGTAACTTATGTCCTAAACCTTCAATACCATCAGTACAAGTAACAAGTATGTTTATCATTACAATGTGTAACTTATGTCTAAACCTTCAGTATCATCAGTACAAGTAAAAAGTATGATATCATTACAATGTGTATCTTATCTCTAAACATTCAGTATCATCAGTACAAGTAACAAGTATGTTATCATTACAATGTGTAACTTATGTCCTAAACCTTCAGTACCATCGATCAGTACAAGTAACAAGTATGTTATCATTACAATGTGTAACTTATGTCTAAACCTTCAGTATCATCAATACAAGTAACAAGTATGTTATCATTACAATGTGTAACTTATGTCTAAACCTTCAGTATCATCAGTACAAGTAACAAGTATGTTATCATTACAATGTGTAACTTATGTCTAAACCTTCAGTATCATCAGTACAAGTAACAAGTATGTTATCATTATAATGTGTAACTTATGTCTAAACCTTCAGTATCATCAGTACAAGTAACAAGTATGTTATCATTACAATGTGTATCTTATGTCCTCAACCTTTAGTACCATCAGTACAAGTAACAAGTATGTTATCATTACAATGTGTAACTTATGTCCTCAACCTTCAGTACCATCAGTACAAGTAACAAGTATGTTATCATTACAATGTGTAACTTATGTCCTCAACCTTCAGTACCATCAGTACAAGTAACAAGTATGTTATCATTACAATGTGTGGCTTATGTCCTAAACCTTCAGTACCATCAGTACAAGTAACAAGTATGTTATCATTACAATGTGTAACTTATGTCCTCAACCTTCAGTACCATCAGTACAAGTAACAAGTATGTTATCATTACAATGTGTATCTTATGTCCCAAACCTTCAGTATCATCAATACAAGTAACAAGTATGTTATCATTACAATGTGTAACTTATGTCCTCAACCTTTAGTACCATCAGTACAAGTAACAAGTATGTTTATCATTACAATGTGTAACTTATGTCTAAACCTTCAGTATCATCAGTACAAGTAAAAAGTATGTTATCATTACAATGTGTATCTTATTTCTAAACATTCAGTATCATCAGTACAAGTAACAAGTATGTTATAATTACAATGTGTAACTTATGTCCTAAACCTTCAGTACCATCGATCAGTACAAGTAACAAGTATGTTATCATTACAATGTGTAACTTATGTCTAAACCTTCAGTATCATCAGTACAAGTAACAATTATGCTATCATTACAATGTGTAACTTATGTCTAAACCTTCAGTATCATCAGTACAAGTAACAAGTAGGGTATCATTACAATGTGTAACTTATGTCTAAACCTTCAGTATAATCAGTACAAGTAACAAGTATGTTATCATTACAATGTGTAACTTATGTCCTCAACCTTCAGTACCATCAATCAGTACAAGTAACAAGTATGTTATCATTACAATGTGTAACTTATGTCTAAACCTTCAGTATCATCAGTACAAGTAACAAGTAGGGTATCATTACAATGTGTAACTTATGTCTAAACCTTCAGTATCATCAGTACAAGTAACAAGTAGGGTATCATTACAATGTGTAACTTATGTCCTAAACCTTCAGTATCATCAGTACAAGTAACAAGTAGGGTATCATTACAATGTGTAACTTATGTCTAAACCTTCAGTATCATCAGTACAAGTAACAAGTATGTTATCATTACAATGTGTAACTTATGTCCTCAACCTTCAGTACCATCAGTACAAGTAACAAGTATGTTATCATTACAATGTGTAACATATGTCCTAAACCTTCCGTATCATCAGTACAAGTAACAAGTATGTTATCATTACAATGTGTAACTTATGTTTTAAACCTTCAGTATCATCAGTACAAGTAACAAGTATGTTATCATTACAATGTGTAATTTATGTCTAAACCTTCAGTATCATCAGTACAAGTAACAAGTATGCTATCATTACAATGTGTAACTTATGTCTAAACCTTCAGTATCATCAGTACAAGTAACGAGTATGGTATCATTACAATGTGTAACTTACGTCCTCAACCTTCAGTACCATCAATACAAGTAACAAGTATGTTATCATTACAATGTGTATCTTATGTCCTAAACCTTCAGTATCATCAATACAAGTAGCAAGTATGTTATCATTACAATGTGTAACTTATGTCCTCAACCTTTAGTACCATCAGTACAAGTAACAAGTATGTTATCATTACAATGTGTAACTTATGTCTTAATCTTCAGTATCATCAGTACAAGTAACAAATATGTTATCATTACAATGTGTAACTTATGTCCTCAACCTTCAGTATAATCAGTACAAGTAACAAGTATGTTATCATTACAATGTGTAATTTATGTCAAAACCTTCAGTATCATCAGTACAAGTAACAAGTATGTTATCATTACAATGTGTAACTTATGTCCTCAATATTCAGTACCATCAGTACAAGTAACAAGTATGTTATCATTACAATGTGTAACTTATGTCCTAAACCTTCAATACCATCAGTACAAGTAACAAGTATGTTTATCATTACAATGTGTAACTTATGTCTAAACCTTCAGTATCATCAGTACAAGTAAAAAGTATGTTATCATTACAATGGTATCTTATTTCTAAACATTCAGTATCATCAGTACAAGTAACAAGTATGTTATCATTACAATGTGTAACTTATGTCCTAAACCTTCAGTATCATCAGTACAAGTAACAAGTATGTTATCATTACAATGTGTAACTTATGTCCTAAACCTTCAGTATCATCAGTACAAGTAACAAGTATGTTATCATTACAATGTGTAACTTATGTCCTAAACCTTCAGTACCATCGATCAGTACAAGTAACAAGTATGTTATCATTACAATGTGTAACTTATGTCCTAAACCTTCAGTATCATCAGTACAAGTAACAAGTAGGGTATCATTACAATGTGTTACTTTTTTCTAAACCTTCAGTATCATCAGTACAAGTAACAAGTATGGTATCATTACAATGTGTAACTTATGTCCTCAACCTTCAGTACCATCAGTACAAGTAACAAGTATGTTATCATTACAATGTGTATCTTATGTCCTAAACCTTCAGTATCATCAATACAAGTAACAAGTATGTTATCATTACAATGTGTAACTTATGTCCTCAACCTTTAGTACCATCAGTACAAGTAACAAGTATGTTATCATTACAATGTGTAACTTATGTCTTAACCTTCAGTATCATCAGTACAAGTAACAATTATGTTATCATTGCAATGTGTAACTTATGTCCTCAAAATTCAGTATCATCAGTACAAGTAACAAGTATGTTATCATTACAATGTGTAATTTATGTCTAAACCTTCAGTATCATCAGTACAAGTAACAAGTATGTTATCATTACAATGTGTAACGTATGTCCTCAACCTTCAGTACCATCAGTACAAGTAACAAGTATGTTATCATTACAATGTGTAACTTATGTCCTAAACCTTCAGTACCATCAGTACAAATAACAAGTATGTTATCATTACAATGTGTAATTTATGTTTTAACGATTTTGGTCTAGACTTTGCTCGTTAACCAAGGAATTGTAATCGTGTGAAAGCAGTGAATTTGGAAGTTAATGTTTTCAATTAAGGTAGCGTTGTACAAAGTTGAGGTTGCAGCAACGTGAAACTTACTTTAAATTCATTGTTAAAGTTAAACGACACTTTAAGCAGTGTTGGTCAATTCGAGAGCGTTGCTTTAGGAGCAGAAAGCCATTGTACCTAGAGAGAACCACTATCCTTCGGCAGTCAATTTGTAACTAGGTTTACATGCTATATGATGTCAAATTAAGATATTTACCAAGATCATATCAAAATGAACACATAATTTATTTTGAAATATATAAAGTATGAATGACAGAACTAATTTACAAAAGGATTTAAAAAGTCTTTTTCAAGGTTTTGTTTATCTGTCCGCAAACTACAGCACTGTAATGAAGGTGTTATAGCCGAGGATCTATCTGCCTTTTGAACCAAATTTGAAGAAAAAGTAACAGTGAAACAACTGAATACTCAAGTTTAGTCATGTTTAGTCACACATTATGTACTGATGCAAAGATAGTTGGTAACTTATGATATAAAACATTCTATAACATTTTATATCATTTGTTTTAAGGGCCAACACCAATAGGTATGCACTATTCCTGAAATTTATTTTTGGCACCATCACCAAAAAGTTATGTACTATTGATGATATTTATTTTAGGCACCATCACCAAATGGTTATCTACTATTGGTGATATTTATTTTAAGCACCATCACCAAATGGTTATGTACTATTGATGATATTTATTTTAAGGACCATCACCAAATGGTTATCTACTATTGATGATATTCATTTTAAGCACCATCACCAAATATTGATGTACTATTGATGATATCTATTTTAAGCACCATCACCAAATGGTTATGTACTATTGATGATATCTATTTTAAACACCATCATCAAATGGTTATGTACTATTGATGATATTTTTTTAAGCACCATCACCAAATGGTTATGTACTATTGATGATATTTATTTTAAGGACCATCACCAAATGGTTATCTTCTATTGATGATATTTATTTTAAGCACCATCACCACTGTTTACGTTCTATTGATGATATTTGCACCATCACCAAAAGATTATGTACTATTGATGATATTTATTTTAAGCACCATCACCAAATATTGATGTACTATTGATGATATCTATTTTAAGCACCATCATCAAATGGTTATGTACTATTGATGATATTTTTTTTAAGCACCATCACCAAATGGTTATGTACTATTGAGGATAATTATTTTAAGCACCATCACTAAATGGTTATGTACTATTGATGATATTTATTTTAAGCACCATAACCAAATGGTTATGTACTATTGATGGTATTTATTTAAGCACCTTCACCAAAGGGTAATTTACTACTGATTTAAACACCATCACCAAATGGTTATGTACTATTGATGATATTTATTTTAAGCACCATCACCAAATGATTATGTACTATTGATGATATTTTTAAGCACTATCACCAAATGTCTATGTACTATACCTCATATTTGCTTTAAGCGCAATCACCAAATGGTTTTTTACTATTGATGATATCTGTTTCAAGCACCATCATCAAATGGTTATCTACTAGTGATGATATTTATTTTTAGCACCATCACCAAAAGTTTATGTACTATTGGTGACATTTTTTAAGCACCATCACCAAATGATTATGTGCTATTAATTATATTATATAAGCACCATCACCAAGTAGTTATGGACTATTGATGGTATTCATTTTAAGCACCATCACCAAATGAGTATGTACTATTGATGATATTTATTTTAAGCACCATCACCAAATGGTTATGTACTATTGATGATATTTATTTTAAGCGCCATCACCAATTGGTTATGTACTATTGATGATATTTATTTTAAGCATCATCACCAATTGGTTATGTCCTATTGATGATATTTATTTAAAGCACCATCACCAAATGTTTATCTACTATTGATGACATTTATTTGAAGCACCATCACCAAATGGTAATGTACTATTGATGATATTTATTTTAAACCCTATCACCAAATGGTTATTTACTATTGATGATATTTATTTTAAGCTCCATCACCAAATGGTTATGTACTATTGATGATGTTTTTTCTAAGCACCATCACCAAATGGTTATGTACTATTGGTGATATTTATTTTAAGCACCATCACCAAATGGTCATTTACTATTGATGAAATTTATTTTAAGCACCATCACCAAATGGTTATGCACTATTGGTGATATTTATTTTAAGCACCATCACCAAATAAACTCATCATAGATACCAGGACTGGTTATATACTATTGATGATATGTATTTTAAACACCATCACCAAATGGTTATGTACTATTGATGATATTTATTTTAAGCACCATCACCAAATGGTTATGTACTATTGATGATTTTTATTTTTAGCACCATCACCAAATGGTTATGTACTATTGATGATATTTATTTTAAGCACCATCACCAAATGGTTATGTACTATTGATGATATTTATTTTAAGCACCATCACCAAATGGTTATGTACTATTGATGATATCTATTTTAAGCACCATCACCAAATGGTTATGTACTATTGATGAAGGGAGTGACTGGAGTAGGAACATATCCCCCTGGTGTTACTGATTTGTTTGGATTATGGAACTCAACTAAGACAATAAATGAATTCAACCTAGAAGCCCGGGCACTGACACCAAACTTCCCAGGACACTATAAACCAATATTGTCAAACAACTGGACATTTCTTTGTTTGGATAAGGTAAAAAAACAGTCCGATATAGAACGTACATTTATGATTTTACGGGCTCTAACCATTTTTGGCTTTCTTAGCATATCTTGGTATAACTATCTTTAACTACTTTTGATAATTTTGTCGTCATACAAGGTTGATCTCTATGTCCAAATTTAGCATATTGAAGGGAAAAAATACAAAAGTAACATACTGCTCTTAAAACGAGGAATTGTAGTTATAATTCTTTTTTTTGAGTTCACTACGATCATCAAAGATTGTACTGTTGTCTGTTTATATCCTTCACCGTAAGAGCATCTAAATCACTTAAGTGCATGAATAGACATACAAGGCAAACTAAATAATGTATTTCTACACTTTTTCCATTAACGAAAAACTAGGATGTCAATTTGGCAAGAATATAACATTTTTTTGAATGGTTTCACAATTTAATGTTGAATAATACAAAAAATGTTATTTATGCTGTTAACATTTTTTACCAATGCACAATCCTTTATAGACAATTTTACAGTAAAACGTTAACAATACATAACAAATTCAGCCAATTTATATATGTATACTATAATGATATGCATCACTGCTTTCAAAAATTGACCAGTAAATGTATTCTATCAAACAAGGGGTACAATCAAAATACACACACCGGAAGTTACAGTCGAACTCGCCGCTTGAAAGGTTAGTAGTTGCATTTTCTTGTTTATATCAATCAAATTTTGATTAATAAGTTGGCACACCGAATGTCGGATAGTATGTAGTTTTAAAATGCACAATTGTTTTTGCTAGAAAGCGTGCAGTTATTGCAAACACTTCGACACAGTTCCAAATTTTCGACGGATAACTGTGTCGAAGTGTTAGCATTAACTGCACGCTTTCAAGCAAGGATAATTGTGTATTTCAAAACTAGATAGTATCCGAATTTGGTGCACTACCTTATTTATTTTATTTTTTTATATATAAACAAGTAAATACGACTACTTACCTTTCAAGCGGTCTGCTCGACTGTTACTTCCGGTGTTTGTATATCCATCAAGTGATTTTGATTGTACCCCTTATCAAATAAAAATGACAAATTGCTGACGTGACAGTATTTTATTGATGATCATTTTTATAAGACTGAGCTGGACTTTTAGAAATGTGATAACCAATGGAACATCGAAGTGTCCTCTTAATGAGCTTACAAACTCTGTCTGACCGACAAAATGTCCAACAAAAAATCATTTTTCAAGACAGAACTATTATGATTTTTTGGTTGAATATATAGTTGAAGAGTTAAAATTTCTCTTTCGGTCAAACAAACGCTAAAACAGTTTAGAACAGACTGAGCTTACCCTTTCTTATTTGAATAAAATGATAGAAAATCAAGTAAAAAAAAAATGAATCGAAACATATTACAGGTGAGGGTATCCATATACAAAAATGGTGTAGAGAAAGCTTTCATGTTGTTCAATGCTACAGGAGCAGATAAGATGAGTTGGTTTACACCTAGCAGAATCATAGATTCGTCATGGGTGGATTTACAATCTTCAACTAAACAGTACTTCGCAATGTCTCAGTAAGTATCAATACATTTGATATGGTTTCAATTTCTCAGATACTAAAGTATTTGTAAGCATAATGTTACACCTGTATATAATGCATGATGCATTTTGGTTTTATATCCTGATACTTAGTGTCTGTGCATATATAAAACTGTGTTTTAAACTTATATAGCTCAGACCTTTATAAAATCCTTGCTGGAAAAGAGCTGAATGAAGCAAGCTTGAGCATAATGTTTGTTATTACTGGCTCCCTTTATACATACAGCACTTATAGATGTATTTTTGTTTTAATTATACTTTGGGTAGAATCAGTGCCCATGGGCATATAACATTTCATGAAAACTTTAGTTTCTATATATTTTTGACCTTACAGTATTCCTTAAGACAGCCATAGCTTCTGATTTGTTGTATCTGACCTTTTCCCATTCTAAAAGTAAATAATGCAATGTCTTGTACTCTTCATATTTGTTTCACTATAAATCAATTTTCTAACTGTTCTACATGTAAATATAGGTCGTTTGATTCATCACTTTTTTATATAAATTGTCTGAAATGTACATTCCACAACAAGGTTGCAATAAATACCACATTAGAACCTATGAGAGATCTTTATTTCTAAAGCATTTAAAGTAAGATTTAAAGCATAATCCCCAGTACAATAAAAGAAAAATAATTTCCGTTTATTTTATTTTGCAAATGTTTGAATTATCAATGAAAACAATAACCATTTCAGAGATCCAGATTTCCTCAGAGAATTCTATGCTAGTCAGAATGCTGATAAATCCAAATGTTATTCAACTGGATGGATGTTTATATCGACAGCAAACAGATGCTTTTTTGAAACAAACAAGAAACCAGCTTTCTATTATGCTCCAGGGCAGTCCTCAGCTAATTGGGTATATAGTGAGTCTTTATCAATTATATAACCAATACAATCGGCAAATACTATATATTATGTCTGTTTTGTTCACGCATCGTTGTAAATATAATGGAATTTGATACGACTGTCATACATGTGAAAGATTTAGCGCTATAAAACCAGGTACAATCCACCTTTTTCTACAATTGAAAATCCCTGTACCAAGTCAGAAATAAGACAAATGTGGTCCATTCGTTTGATAAGTATTATCATTCGATTTTGCCATTTGAATAGGAACTGTCTGTTTTGAATTATCCTCTGAGTTTAGTACTTTTGTGATAACACTTTTTAGTTAGCACTGAATCTTTTTAGTGCATACTTTCTTACAAACTCCAGCTATCTTACGTATAAAATTGAGAATGGAAATGGGCAACATGTCAAAGAGATAACAACCCGACCATGCATGGAACAGCAGATGGTTATCAACAGGTCTTTAACTCAGCGAGAAACTCCGGCACCCGGAGGCGTTCTTCAGCTAGCCCCTTAACAAATATATATACTAATTCAGTGATAATAAAGCCATAATAAACTCCAAATTGTACACAAGAAACTAGAATTAAAAATAATACAAGACTAACAAAGGTCAGAGGCTCCTGACTTGGGACAGGCGCAAAAATGCGGCGGAGTTGAACATGTTTATGAGATCCCAACCCTATCCCTATACCTCTAGCCAATGTAGAAAAGTAAACGCACAACAATACGCACAGTAAAATTCAGTTCAAGAGAAGTTCGAGTCCAATGTCAAAAGATAAAACCAAAGAAAATAAACAGAATGACAATAATATTTAAGTAACAACAGACTACTAGCAGTTAACTGACAGGCCAGCTCAATACTTCAATTAAACTGATAGAAAGATATGTCTTCATCATATGAAAATCAGGCACAATCCCTCCCGCTAGGGGTTAAGTATCATACCATCATAACATATATGAGAGGAACATAACCCGTGTCATGCCAACAACTGGTTTTAAAATAAATGTGTTTAGTTCTGATGTAAAGACCCTATAATTGAATCAATATTGACGCTAAAATATGAAATCTGTAATGACCTGACAACAGTATCGTAACTATATCCCTTCTAAATAAGTCTTTGCATTTATGTCTATATTTTCCCCTATTTGTACTGCATTTTGATCATACATCTATATTAGCTGCTTTTTGAAACAATGAACACTTTGTAGTCATGATATATATAAGATTGAGATTTTTTACAGACAATCAAGGTGTTGGTGATGTTTTCACTATCCAGGGACATAGTACAAGTAAGTATCCAAGGTAAAACAACTTGTGTGTTGTCGTCGTCGTCCCACTTACCAACTAAGATGAGCGACAAATGCAAATTTTGTCTAATACATTGAAAACTATAATAATAAATAGAGAACATCTTGCTTCAACAAAAATCAGAATGTTGAGCTCTAACAGTTGTCTGGTAACGTCAAAACTGTAAGAAGATTTGTTACATTTTAGTTTATTTTGATTTTAAAAATATCATGCAAAATATACAGTTTTTCCCCTCTGATAATTGTGTAGGCATGTCGGCCATCTTTGTTGACAGGTGGGGTCATTAGACTCTTTTAAAAACAATATACTCTAATGATAATTTGCGCCAATTTTATCCTGATGAATCATAGGAGAATAATTTTGTAAAGAATAACGTCGATGGGCTAGCTTGACCGACAAAGAATGACTAGTGTGTAGGTCTTGACTTCTGATCATTTTGATTATATCAGGGTTTTTTATATTATTTATTGATGTTATAATGAGTATCATAACTAAAGCCTTTAAGGTTTTATCTATCTATTATAATCTTTATCATACTCTATCATATAACGCAAGACGCAAAAAAATATGATACGAATTACATTTAAGGACAATAAGTTCAAAAAGAAATCGTCGGACAATTTTATCCAAGTTTGCATGATTATCCAGCATGTCTTGGTTATCATTTTTGCTTATTTAAGTTACATCTAGCTATTATGAATTTCTAGGTGTATCAATATCTTACGCAAAGAGAAGGGAACACACATACTGAATACATATAATGACAACTTTTCTCTGATGTAAATGTTTATAAGCTTAGGGTCATAACGTGTCAGAAACATGAAGACAGATAAAATTTTAGCATTTGCAACAAAACATCACGGCAAAACACACATGCACAGGGTGCATTGACAGGAAGCAGGGCGTGAGATATTGGACAGAGGGTAACAGTCGAGAAAACTGTCTGATAAGTATATATGACGAAAATAGGCGTTTGGACTTCCTAATTGGGTCCACATCCTGTCGATTGCGATCCGTTTTTGCCAAAAACGTTCCGGAACAGTCTAGTTATTAATACGAAACTCGTCAATGATACCCACGTCAGAAGCCCGACAATAACAGAATACAATACGACTGAGACCAGACAAAGCCGTTTGCAATGCGATATAGCGGACTGTGATAGGATTACGTTCCGATAGTACCAGTTCATCCGGAGTATGCCGACAGTTTTCGAACAAATAATTTCCGTTAGCGTCGGTTCACTGTCCAGTCACTTTCCGATCTCTGTCGGATTACATTCGGTAGAATTGGGACGCAGTCGTGACAGATTCGGTCGAATTATACCAAGCGAAATATACAAATGGATTATAAGCGGATTAAGAATGGGAAGATCGGGATAAATTCGCTTGAAAACGGTTGAATATCGACGCTCTCTTAACATTATCTGATTTTTGTTGTGATTACATTATTTGTTTTACAAATTTTAGTTAAAGTTTGAATTTCCATCCACGATTCACAGGGTCTTGATCAGACTTTGAAAAAGGAGTAGGTCCGGTAGGGCCGATTTTTGCCTCAATTTACAAGTTCATCTAACGAAATATTTAAGACACTTTTTGAACACGTAAGAGTCTATTTCAATTGATTTAATTAGTTTCTGTGAAAGAATTAAACTGAGTACGTCAATAAGAACGCTCCGATTTAAGCTTCCATATGAAAAATCTATCAAATATGCAAAAAAAAATCATTTTTTACATGGTTTTTGTCAAAATGAAAGTATCCGCATCCGTGTTCATCCTCAACCTTCATATGTATGATGTATTATCATCAAATGCAACTTATATTTCAATATTATGAATGAACACGAATGCGGCCAAACTAAAATGCTAAAATTGTGAAGATTTCAGTAATTTAGCATGACTTAATGATGCTAGTAACCGATATATGTTCATTATATTATCAAAAACACCCCATTTCTATGTAACAGAGTCATTCCAATAAATAGCTCAACAATTACATTTTCACAATTTTTTAAAACTGCTATATTTTGGGGCCAAAAAGGGGTCTAACTCAACCTCCTCTTTTTAATCGGAAATGGTCCTGTCAAGGACGGCAGTAAAAATCGTGAATGTTTGGCCCAAGCTTAACACTCGTATTGGTATGAACGATTTGTGGATTCCTTTTAAGACTATTTTGGCAGTTTTTAATCTCGATTTGTTTTTTAATAATTTCTATCATTTGATTTTTCAACTCTGAATACCACTATTCCCAATGTAAAATTGAAAAAGCGTCTCAATAAAAATAATTGAAAATGCTTTTTAAATATAAAATTTGGAAATTATCACCGTCTCCTTCCTTGAAAGCAATATACCATCTGCATTAAAACTTATTTTAGAATACAAGAGCTTGCACCTCACACTCAGACCTTTTGAAACGTCACCAGTGTCTGACGTTATTCATTTGTCTTTATGACTATTACTTTTACTGATTATTGATATGAATTTGACGTGGCTTTGTACTTATACATCCTTTCTATATCTCATCGTGTTATTGTTTTATGGTACAATTGCTGTATTCTTGTCTTTTATCTTTGGCAATATGCCTTGTCGTGTTTCTTAGTAAAAAGTAACTTAGCTCTGTACTAATATATCCTATCATGGTATTATTGTTCTATGGTACAATTATTTTACCGTGTCCTTGATTTTTGCTGTTGTTACATATGGATCAGAACTTAGACATCCCGTCATTATGTTTTGTATCCTTGACTTCCTAGTTGGTACTGTACTTTGACTTAATGCCTTTTATTGCTTCTTTGTTACATGTTTGTTCGATATTAAAGAGAGTAAGATTATAACACAATGTTTTTGTGATTTTACTTTTCTTCTTTACATTATATAGACTGCTGTACTCAGTACATGCAGTATGTTCTTTACATTTTTGTGTATGTTTTGTTCACACATCGTTGCCAATATAATGGAATCGTAAACGACTGTCATAAAAGTGAGAGGTTTAACTTGTTATAAAACCAGGTTTAATCCACAATTATATACATAAGAAATTGCCTGTATCAAGTCAGTAATATCCATTCTTTTTATTTGTTTGAGCTGTTGATTTTGGCATTTGAAAAGGGAATTTCCGTTTTGCATTTTCCTTGGAGTAAAGTGTTTTTGTGATTTTACCGTTTATATAAGCTATAAAACAACTCTTATACTGCACACATTTTGCAGTTGATTTATTGTTATGGGTTTTCAAATGCTACGGTTTGAGATGTGCAAGCGGTCAATATGTGGTTGTGACAGAAAATAGAGATGATTGTTCTCAGAAAACTAATGTTTTTCGCACTTCATGAATTGGATTAAAATTAGATAATGGTTTCTAGACTACTGGCTTCTTTACATTCTTTGCAAAAAAATACTTTGTGTATGACGAAAAACATCCAATAATATGCAGTCCAGGAAGCATATATGTCGGCTGAGTGTTATAACTTTTAATCGCTTTATATGTATTCGGAAGGTTGTAAATCACCATGAAGATTCGTATAGCATAATTTAAATCAAGACATCCAGGAGGGAATAAGGTTTTTTATATAACTAAAGAGACATCTGATTATATCATCTTATTGGATAGGTCCTGGATGTTTGTACAAAGGTTCACGTTTTTACCAAGGAGACAACTGGGAAGATGGCTGTGATTTCAACTGTACCTGTGATGATGAACAAAATGGACATTATTCATGTAATGCTCTGTAAGTTGATAAATATCCGCCACACAAAATTAACTTGGGAATGAAAATTTTAGACTGAAGGTTGAATCCAAACAGTAAAATAACAAAAATTCCGTAACACAAATATCTATTTTTACATTTGAGTTTGCCTGTACCAAGTCAGGAATATGACAGTTCTTGTCCATTCGTTTTCGATGTGTTTTGCCATTTGATTTTGCCATGTGATTATGGACTTTCCGATTTTATTTTCCTCTGAGTTCAGTTTTTTTGTGGTTTTACTTTTTTTTCAAAATGAAAAGTCCTTCATAAAATTGAAAAATCAAGTACACAAACATATCAAACGAATGAAAAAAAACTGTCACGTTCCTGACTTGGTAAGGCATTTCATTATGTAGAAAATGGTGGATTAAACCTGTTGTTATAAATATCGAGAGCCCTCGCATGTATGGCAGTCATATTCAATTCCAAGGACAAATTGTTAATGGAACCATTGAGGCAATCGAAACTAAACTAAGTACACATATTATCAGGTCATAACTCAAAAGAAGCGTTGAGCTCTAAACAGGTCAGAATCTCTAGTAAGATTTTAATAGGCAGAGTTGTTACCCTTCTTTTTTGCAAGTTATAGACAAGTTATAGACATATAACCAATTAGCTGTGTCAGTGATTAATAACGGTTTTAAATTCATATAAATTTGGGAGGATGACAAAAAATTGTTAGTCCAACTTCTGATTACTTAGTCCAGGCCTCACGGTCATAAAACTTTTGAGCAAGATTTTTGTACTCAGACTCGAAAATTAACCAATCAAATTGCTTGATTTTCATGTTTCTAGCATGATTTTTGTGCTCAGAGCACTGAGAAAATTGTTATGCCTTCAAGGCCAGGCCACCGTTTCACAAAGCCTTCTTAACTTACGATCATCGTATCAGTTTACGATCCATTTACGTGTTGTTCTACGTTCCCGTTACGTGTGTTTCACAAAGGCATCGTAAAGAACTACTAAGTTGATCGCAAGTTACGTCCTGTGTATCATCGTTAGTGTACCGTTAACCGAGAACAGTGCTTTCTTTCACGTCCGCACTTTTATCGAGTATGGCATGCCAAATAAACATTTTAAATAATTATCACGGATGGCGAATTAGGAAGATGTTTAGCTACTTTTCAATAATCAAGATATGACACTTGTTATAGATATAAATGTAATACATAATTTAGTACGATTAAAGAAGTATGCAAGTATTCCTGAAAAATATTCTGCCTAACGAGTTTAATAACATATTGCACAGGGAGGGAAGCTTTAACATACTTTCTTTCATTGAAATGAAATTACTATGACGGCTGAGAGGACATGGTATATGAGGACATGGTATATATTGTCCATTATATATATATTAACAACACTTTGAACGAATACTCTTTTTGAATACAAAAACAGCTAACGAGGGTGTGTGTGTGTGTGTGTGGGGGGGATGGGTCTTTATTTCTTTCTTCTGTATTTTTTTTTTTTGCCATTCTGATCTATTCAGTAAGAAATATGATTATTCTAATTTTTGAATTGTGTACATGTGTCCTTTTTGAATTTGTCATTGCACTACACAAGTGACCCCATTTATCAATTTTTATTAATATCTGATTGAAACCAAAAAAGGAAAAATATAGATATAAATATAAAATTGTATTTGTCATAATTAAGATACATGGGATAACAAGCAGTAGATAAGATGAAATTTGTTATATAAGATTTTATCTAGTTTGCGAACCGGTAGTTTGCGATGGGGAGGTAATAGTACTGAAAATTCGAAGCTGAACATTCATTTTATAACATATACAGCAGCATTAGTTATCCGACATAAGAGGACATTTAACATTGATACGTAGTAAAACAAAAACTTGTTTACCCCCCCCCCCCCTTAAAAAAAACCCAAACCTAAACAATGTCATCCCTCCTCGAGCATTCGTCTCCCAGACCTTAGCAATAAATTGTTGTTATAGTTTGGAATGAATTATGGGTCTTACAAATATGAAACTGAAGACTTAGGAATCATTCCGACGAAAGCGACGTTTTGATTCTGAAATCACCTTTAATCATGTTATTTGTCCATAAATGTTGATATGATAAAGAAACTAAGGTTTTAACTCCATCAGGCAAAGTTGACCTTCGACTGATTTGGCTATTTATTAGGTCCTTTTTGGTCAGATAGCTCTTCAATTGTTTCTATAAAAAAAGTAGATGTGGTATGATTGCCAATGAGACAGCTCTCCACAAGAGACCAAAATGACACAGAAATTAACAACTATAGGTCACCGTACGGCCTTCAACAATGAGCAAAGCCCATACCGCATAGTCAGCTATAAAAGGCCCCAAAATGACAATGTAAAACAATGTAAACGAGAAACTAACGGCCTTATTTATATAGATAAAATAAACGAAAAACAAATATGTAACACATAAACCAACGACAACCACTGAATTACAGGCTCCTGACTTGGGACAGGCACATACATACATAATGTTGCGGGGTTAAACATGTAAGCGGGATCCCAACCCTCCCCTAACCTGGGACAGTGGTATAACAATACATTATAAGAACGAACTATAAAAATCAGTTGAAAAAGGCTTGACTCATCAGATGGACAAAAATACAAGTGGATGTGGTCGGGTACTTGTTCATCCCTACAACAAAAAGACACTAGGAACAGATCTGAGAGTACTTGCAGTTAATTAACAGCCACTAACAACTAATAAAAAAATCATGCATCTAAGACTTCTGTTCTTTTTGCATCCTTGGTTCCAAATATTCGGCTCTAAGCGTAATTGATAAATAGAGAATCGCTCTTTGATTGTATGAAATTCATAACTACTTGTTTTATAGTTTTTCTGTTATTGCAGAGCTTTTTGTTGTCAGATGTTATTTTGGCCTGAACTCTATCACGAATTGTTTTATCAGTGTTGCTATGATTTCTGTCACAATGTAGGAGAAGAATGTAAGGTTAACTGTGTCTGCTATAGTGGACGAAATGGTAAGTTCAAGATTGATAAAGTCGTGCAAGATCGTGATTTTGGAGGAAAATACCGATGCTTGAAATTGAACATAATGTGCATGGTTAAAAATCAATGAACCAGTTCTTATAAGGACCAGGTCAACATTTCATTCAAAATGATATACTTATATCAATGATTAATTTGGTATGCAGAAAACGAAGAGTTTAGTTAATATTTTAATCAACTTTGCTTTATATTCTCTCATATATCGGGTTATTTCAAATAAATACAGTCCGACCGTATGCGTATTTTGAAAAAGTACGCATACGGTCCGGACCAGACGCGTACGGTCCAAATACTCATAACCATAGACACCTACCTATATTGTTGAAAACTATACTATATGTTGCCCTCTAGATGTCCTTAGTTTGTCTTTGTCATTTGATTGCTGTCTTAATAACGTATAACCTACATCTCAAACAGTTTTGTATAACTAAAACGGTTTCTGTGTATGGAATAATTGTCTTTCTTCCCCTCAATATATAACATACTTAAAGGAAGATGGACCGAGGAGAGATGTACACAGACACTTGTTTCTATCAATGGAAAGTCGACCTTCCCATGAATAGAAACAGGTACCTGTGGCGATGTCCCTAAATTAAAAAAAAATAAGTAAACAGAAAAAAAAAGCTTCGCTTTTTTTAATTTTCTTCCAAATTTTGTACTACAAAGTCAAATTAATCTGCAGCTTACCCCCTCCCCCCCACCCGCAGTTTTGATATAAATGATCCACATTAAATTTTATTTCTTTCGATATTCTAATTAAACATTTCTTTTTTGGCAGAAATTACCAAAAAATAATTATTACCTGGTTTGACTGTGAAATTAACACTGATTTTAGATTAACATTGTACACAAACCATTATAAAGTTTTATGTCCCCTCTTTTGATTTTGAGTAAGAACAAAGACATTTTACCCATGTCATTAGTTAAACTATTATAACTGTGTATATTGTGTTGGTGTCTAATTTTTATCAAATAATGATATATATTGTATTGATATGTTCATTGTGTTCTCTTTAAATGGGAATAAAACATCCTTCTTTAAACGTTTTATCGATTACCACTGTGCCTGCAGTGATATAATTATAAATAGATATCAGAACGCGGACGTGATAGAAAGCCTATTTATTAGATTGTTAAGACGGACGCCGGTAGGAAATAAGATGAGTGAAAAGTGATTAAAACCTTAGATTTGCATTATGTAAGTTGCTTGCATATTCAAATAAACAAACGAAGAGAGACTGTAGGTTAATTTCTATAGATTCTTCTTCGTCTTCTAACATTTGCGGAATCTTGATCAAGAATAAAGAACGCTGCAGCCATGTTAGATGGATTAATCTATTTTCGCAGAAAAGCTACGATGGAGATACGATTGGGTATAGCTGTATTAAGTTACGCCAGGTTTTACGCATTATTTACGATCATCTTAACTTACGACGGCTTTGTGAAACGGCTGTAAACCCTACGATTTATTTACGATGGACTTACGATGACACGTAGACTTACGAAGGCTTTGTGAAACGGTACCCAGGTGTTTTTCTTACTATAGCGATACTCAAGACATATATTTTTTGTACTTCTAGTTATGTTTGGCTTATGAAGCATGAGAGGAAACCGAAGACATTAAACACTGATATAATGAGTATAAATTATTGAGAAAGAATGCAAATTATGCACATGTGAAAGGATTATTGATGGATTGCCTACGTCAATTTCAAACTTTCTTCTTTTGCGTTTTGTCGTACACCGCTCTATAATACGATTTTCGAGATACTCTGTGAGTTGTAAATACTCTATTAATAGAGTAACACAATATTTTTAAACAGTTGTTATTAAATATTAAAAAGTTAATGCGAAAGGCATCGAATAATACACTTCCTAAAAGTTTCTTATACAAAAAAAATGATATATATATCATAAAGATCTAGTTTTAGGAGTTTTACATCAATTGTATTAACTTTTATGACAATAGAGATGACCCAGCAATGGACCATTCTGTTTCACTTCGATTCTAGGCATAGCTTACCTTTAAAGTGAAACTAACATAGACAGAATAGTTCACATTAAAAGGTTTGTTTAACGTTGATTCTATGTATAGCTGACCTTATATAGTGAAACTTACAAAGACAGAATACTTCACATTGAACTGTGTGTTTAACTTTGATTCTATGTTAAGGCTACCTTCATAGTGAAACCAACATAGACATAATAGTTCACATTAAAAGAGTGTTAAACTTTGATTCTATGCACAACTGACCTTATATAGTGAAACTTACAAAGACAGAATACTTCACATTGAACTGTGTGTTTAACTTTGATTCTATGTAAAGCCTACCTTCATAGTGAAATCAATTAGACATAATAGTTCACATTAAAAGGTTTGTGCAACTTTGATTCTATGCACAACTGACCTAATATAGTTAAACTTACATAATACTTACATAATGTACCCATATTTTTACTATCTTATTGTTTATTTAACGCTTCAATGTAAATATAACGGAATTTGATAATACTGTCATTAAAGTGAGAGGGTAAGCGCTATAGAACCAGGTTTAATCCACCATTTTTTACATTTAAAAAATGCCTGTACCATGTCAGGAATATGACAGTTCTTGTCCATTCGTTTTTGATGTGTTTTGTTAATTGATTTCGCCATGTGATTATGGACTTTCCGTATTGATTTTCCTCTAAGTTCAGTATTTTTGTGATTTTACTTTTTACAATGACAGAATAGTTCATATTGAACGGTTTATTTAACTTTGATTCTATGTATAGCTAACCTTAATAGTGAAGCTTAGAAAGACAGAATAGTTCACATTGACGGGTTTGTTAAACTTTGATTCTATGTATAGCTGACCTTCATAGTGAAACTTACAAAGACAGAATAGTTAACATTGAACGGTTTGTTCAACTTTGATTCTATGTATAGCTAACCTTTATAGTGAAGCTTAGAAAAACAGAATAGTTCACATTGACCGGTTTGTTAAACTTTGATTCTATGTATAGTTAAGTCTGCCAATTGATATTTTATCGTATGTTTTTCTTTGTTGTGATGTTATGCTATTGTTTCAGAAAAAGGGAGAAGGTTTGGATCCATTAAAACGTTTAATCCCGCTGCAAATGTTTGCACCTGTCCTAAGTCAGGAATCTGATGTACAGTAGTTGTCGTTTGTTTATGTAATATATACGTGTTTCTCGTTTCTCGTTTTGTTTATATAGATTAGACCGTTGGTTTTCCCGTTTGAATGGTTTTACACTAGTAATTTTAGGGCCCTTTATAGCTTGTTGTTCTGTGTGAGCTAAGGCTCCGTGTTGAAGGCCGTACTTTAACCTATAATGGTTTACTTTTTAAATTGTTATTTGTATGGAGAGTTGTCTCATTGGCACTCACATCACATCTTCCTATATCTACTGACCTTTATAGCGAAACTTAGAAAGACATAATAGTTCACATTAAACTATTTGTTAAACTTTGATTCTATATATAGCTGACCTCTATAGTGAAACTTACAAAGACAGAAGAATTCACATTGAACCGTTTGTTTAACTTTGATTCTATGTATAGCTTACATTTATTTATAGGTTAGACAATACTTGCTCATGTTTTATGAAGATTAAAGCCCAAGGCGAAGCCGAGTGCTTTAATCTTCATAAAACATGAACAAGTATTGTCTGACCAATTTAGAACATATTCACACTTTCGAGTGACCTTACAAATCTATTCTTTCCTATTGTAATGTTCAAACCTAATTAAATAAGAGTTCACTTTTTATAATGAACTAAATATAAAACATAGGTAATGATCATTTCAATTGATGAAATGAAATAGCACTGACATAGTTTGTGAAGGATACATTGTTTTTCTTCTGCTTCAGGTTAAATTTAATACTTAAATATCTTTAGATATTTAAAAAGCAACACAATGTTATATAAATCCCCTTTTTGAATCATTTTTTTTATAAATATAAAACTCTATATGAATATTTGAATTTAGACAATTCAATATTAAATGCTGAATTTTTTTTTGATATATTTAATTTTATTGTGTTTCTCAGAAAACAATAATTTGCTTTATATATCAGCAGTCTGGCATTGTTTTTTTGAAAGAAAAAGAAAATAATTCCATCAAATGTAAGTTATATAAATTAAATAAATATCATTTTATATATCCTTTTCATTTTTTTTTGTATTATAATATGTGTATCATTTGAAAATGCATGAAATTTCGAAAAAAATCAAAATGTTTTTATTTTAATCTTTGCTCTTTCATCTAATCAGTAGGCTATTTTCCCAAGCAAAATGCCTAAGGGAATTGAACACTTCATTAGTGCAGCTATAGAGAGTTCATTTTCATAATTAACTGACAATGAAAAGTCATTCATGTATAGCATTTCATAGTGCATGGAAAACCATGTACTATGAAAATAAGAGGGCAAAAATCTTACTTTTCATTGAACGAGAAGGGGTGAGTATGTTCTAAAGTGAAACTAACAAAGACATAACAGTGCACATTGAACTGTTTGTTAAACTTTGATTCTTTGTATAGCTTATATTTATAGTGAAACTAACAAAGACAGAGTAGTTCACATTGACCTGTTTGTTTAACTTTGATTCTTTGTATAGCTTATATTTATAGTGAAACTTACATAGACATAATAGTGCTCATTGAACTGTTTGTTAAACTTTGATTCTTTGTATAGCTTACATTTATAGTGAAACTAACAAAGACAGAGTAGTTCACATTGACCTGTTTGTTTAACTTTGATTCTGTGTATAGCTTACCTTTATAGTGAAACTTACAAAGACATAATAGTGCTCATTGAACTGTTTGTTAAACTTTGATTCTTTGTATAGCTTACCTTTATAGTGAAACTTACATAGACAGAGTAGTTCACATTGAACTGTTTGTTTAACTTTGATTCTTTGTATAGCTTACCTTTATAGTGAAACTTACAAAGACAGAATAGTGCACATTGAACGGTTTGTTCAACTTTGATTATATGTATAACGAACCTTTATAGTGAAACCTTCATAGACAGAATAGTTCACATTGAACGGTTTGTTCAACTTTGATTCTATGTATAGCTAACCTTTATAGCGAAACTTAGAAAGGCAGAATAGTTCACATTGAACCGTTTGTTTAACTTTGATTCTTTGTATAGCTTACATTTATAGTGAAACTAACAAATACATAATAGTGCTCATTGAACTGTTTGTTAAACTTTGATTCTTTAAAATTGAGAATGGAAATGGGGAATGTGTCAAAGAGACAACAACCCGACCAAATAAAAAACAACAGCAGAGGGTCACCAACAGGTCTTCAATGTAGCGAGAAATTCCCGCACCCGGAGGCGCCCCCCAGCTGGCCCCCAAACAAACATACACTAGTCCAGCGACAATGAACGTCATACCAATTTCCAAACCGTACACAAGAAACTAAAATCAAAATAACACAAGACCAACAAAGGCCAGAGGCTCCCGACCCGGGACAGGCGCAAAAATGCGCCGGGCTAAACATGCCCGCGAGACCCCAACCCTCCCCCCATACCCCCAACCAATGTAGTAAAGTAAACGCACAACAACACGCACACCAAAACTCAGCCCAAGAGAAATCCGAGTCCGATGCCAGAAGACGCAACCAAAGAAAACAAACAAAACGACAACAATACATAAACAACAACAGACCACCGGCAGTCAACCGACATGCCAGCTCCAGACTTCAATCAAACTGACCGAAAGATCATGATTTCATCACATGAACACCAGGCACAATCCTTCCCGTTAGGGGTTTAGTATCATACCATCATAACATATATGAGAAGAACATAACCCGTGTCATGCCAACAACTGTTTTTAGAATAAATGTGTTTAGTTCCGATGCAAAGACCTTATCAGTGACTCAATATTAACGCCAAAATATGCAATCTTTAATGACTTGACAACAGTATCGTAATTATATCCTTTCTTAATAAGTCTATTCAAAGGTTTTGTAAGTTTCTGAGGTGAATACTGACACCTTTGTGCTTTATAAAGAATATTACCATAAAAAATTGGATGTGAAATACCTGAACGTATTAGAAGTCTGCATGTTGAGCTATATTTACGAATGATGTCTTTATACCGATGATAAAATTTAGTAAATGTTTTGACTACATTGTAGTTTGTGATATCGAAAACCCTGGTGTAATAATTTTTCAGTAATACATAAATTTCTCTCGTTAAAATCGAAAACATTGTTACATACACGAGCGAATCGTACAAGTTGAGATATATAAACACCGTAAGATGGTGACAAGGGAACGTCACCATCTGAAAACGGATAATTAACGATAGGAAATGAAAAATCATCCCTTTTATCATAAATTTTAGTATTCAGCTTTTCATTAGTGATATAGATATCAAGATCGAGAAAAGGGCAGTGGTCATTGTTAGTATTAGCTTTATTTAAAGTAAGTTCAACAGGATAAATTTCATTAATATAGATACTGAAGTCGTCATTGTTGAGAGCCAAAATATCATCCAAATATCTAAAAGTATTATTAAATTTGTTTATCAGATGTTGTTTCGATGGGTCTTTGCTTATTTTTGTCATAAATTGTAACTCATAACAATACAAAAGCAGGTCCGCAATAAGTGGTGCACAGTTAGTCCCCATTGGAATTCCGATAATTTGACGATATACGGAATCTCCAAAGCGAACAAAAATGTTATCTAGTAAAAATTCAAGGGCATATATAGTATCAAAGCATGTCCAATTAACATAGTTTTTTTGTTTATTGCTATTAAAAAATGACCTAAAAGAGTTTGAACATATATATTCACATTCTGATTTTTTGAATGCCCATTTAATAAGGTGTGTGAATTTTTTCTTAATGAGAATGTGAGGCAATGTGGTATACAGGGTAGAAAAATCAAAACTTTGAACAGATTCAAAATCACTAATATAAGCATGCAAATTTATCAAGTACTATCAACGAGTTCTTGACACTCCAAAAGTAATTTATTCCACTATTTTCGAAGGCCTTATTTGAACAATTTATTATCAGGTTTTTAATTGTACCAAGTGTGCTGGTAAGAAGAATAGACAATTTAGTAGTTGAACAATGGCTTGAAGACGAAACAAATCTATATTTGTAAGGGGTTTTGTGTAGCTTGGGAAGCCAATACATAGTTGGGACTTTCATTGTATTTGGCTCTGCTTGTAAAGCGGTGGCTAAAAGTTAATGTTTGTTATAGATTTCGTTTTCTGAAAATGGAGTCAGTTGGAATGTTGGTGAATTGGTGATTTCCTTTTTCAGAACCTCAATGTAAAATTTACGTCAAACAATAATAATATTATTAGCAGCTTTATCTGCCGGGACAAAAACAAATTCCTTGGCTAGTTCTTTTAGTTTATGTTTGATACGAGAAATAGGTTTATTGTGGTTATTGTTTATAGTAAAATGTTCTTTAAAATGTTGAATACGTATATCAACTATCTTCATTACTGAATTAAAAAAAGAGTCCAAAGATTTTTTGTCAGCTTTTTCCCGTTTTATCCATTTCATACAGTAAGTATGGAGTGAGTCGTGGATGATATTACGACACTCATTCCAATTAATAATTGACGGGGGACGATATTTAGGTCCTTTACTGAGGAATGATTTTAACTCTCGGTCTTGAACGATGTTAAGATCTCCTATTATAACATGGGAAATGGGTCCATAAATATATTCGGAATTACTGCAATTACATGAAGTAGGTGTATTTTCACTGATATTAACATCTTTACACAATTGACTATAATTAAACACAAATTTCCGGGTAGATTTCTTGTAAATATAACAAATAAGAGGTAGCTCAGTATTGTCAAAATATCCAGGAATTTGTTCTTTAACAGAATGGTCGTTAAATATACCGGCAATATTTACAAAATCAAAGCCTTTATTGACATACTTAATTGTAATAAAATGTTTTATTATGATCTTCAGGGCGATCAATTTTGGGAAATAATTTAGAATAACAATATGCCATAATAATTTGAACAATTTCATACTTAGGACTGCTATATGAAACTGTGTTGCAATCCTCCAAAATTTTATTTAACTTATTAACCGGTAACGAACAGAGTTTTGTTAACAGATAATGTCTGCCGTTGTTTTTTGAAATAGAAATTAGGTCCGAAATATTGGTATGATTGGCCCGAAATTTTCTTTGATTGCGATTTGTTCTACGACCGTGAGAACGTTTTTTACGAACAGTTTTAGAAACTATATCCAAAATGTTAACGGAATTGGTTCTAGATATATTACCAATTCCCATGATATTATCATTTAGACCGAGAGGGTAAACTGTCTGTAATTTTTTAATCCAATTTAATTCAATTATTTTCCGTGATCGTACAAACTTTGAATGCGATTCACCAGGCTGCTTATTTACAACTTCTAAAGGTTGAACTGCTAAATATTTAAAAGGATGGTTGTGCTTCTTAAGGTGTTGGTAAATGATACTTTTGAATTTATCGGGTCTTTTAAAACGATACAGATGTTCTTGAGTGCGTTTAGATAAATATCGTCCAGTTTCTCCTACGTACTGAATACCACACCCCGGTTTGTTTCATGTGAGTAAATAAATAATACTGTTTGTTTTTCAAGTTATATCAGTTTCAAAATTTAAAGAAAATGTGCGACCATTAAACGTGGACCTTACCGTATTGTTGGTGGAAAGACGAGGACATGTAAGTCATTTTTTGGCATGACACTTATCGATAGAAGGGTAACCACGATTTTTATAGTTAAAAATGTTAGCGATGGTAGTATTTTTAGATAACCGATTTTGAAGATTGAGACGTGTGGATACCCTTTGAACAAGTTTAGTATTTAGTAATTTTCCATTTCTAAGCTTCATAATTGTTTTGTTAGTGAATTATATAATAAAGGAGCAAAGATTGGCGTCCAGAATATGAACCAGCATACAATAATTAAAGTTATATAAAATGGATAAATTTGTTCGGCTAAAAATGTCAAACGCTATCAGTATTAAATAGTAGAATGAGGCTGAATATTGAAATACTACTTTTTGATAATTATTCCTAAAGTAATGAATTAGAGCAGTTCTCGCTCGGACACACACTCCATAATCTAGTATATTATAAGAGCATAAACCTGATGCACGGGGAGGCACTCTACTGCCTCCACACGGCACTAAAGACAAACTCTGTAAAAAATAAAATTGAGAATGGAAATGGGGAATGTGTCAAAGAGACAACAACCCGACCAAATAAAAAACAACAGCAGAGTGTCACCAACAGGTCTTTAATGTAGCGAGAAATTCCCGCACCCGGAGGCGCCCCCCCCCCCCCCAGCTGGCCCCCAAACAAACATACACTAGTCCAGCGACAATGAACGCCATACCAATTTCCAAACCGTACACAAGAAACTAAAATCAAAATAACACAAGACCAACAAAGGCCAGAGGCTCCCGACCCGGGACAGGCGCAAAAATGCGGCGGGGCTAAACATGCCCGCGAGACCCCAACCCTCCTTCCATACCCCCAACCAATGTAGTAAAGTAAACGCACAACAACACGCACACCAAAACTCAGCCCAAGAGAAATCCGAGTCCGATGCCAGAAGACGCAACCAAAGAAAACAAACAAAACGACAACAATACATAAACAACAACAGACCACCAGCAGTCAACCGACATGCCAGCTCCAGACTTCAATCAAACTGACCGAAAGATCATTGTATAGCTTACATTTATAGCGAAACTTAGAAAGACAGAATAGTTCACATTGAACTGTTTGTTAAACTTTGATTCTTTGTAAAGCCTATATTTATAGTGAAACTTACATAGACATAATAGTGCTCATTGAACTGTTTGTTAAACTTTGATTCTTTGTATAGCTGACCTTCATAGTGAAACTTACAAAGACAGAATAGTGCACATTGAACGGTTTGTTCAACTTTGATTATATGTATAACGAACCTTTATAGTGAAACCTTCAAAGACAGAATAGTTCACATTGAACGGTTTGTTCAACTTTGATTCTATGTATAGCTAACCTTTATAGTGAAACCTTCAAAGACACAATAGTGCTCATTGAACTGTTTGTTCAACTTTGATTCTATGTATAGCTAACCTTTATCATGTTTATAGCGAAACTTAGAAAGACAGAATAGTTCACATTGAACCGTTTGTTTAACTTTGATTCTTTGTATAGCTTACATTTATAGTGAAACTAACAAATACATAATAGTGCTCATTGAACTGTTTGTTAAACTTTGATTCTTTGTTATCTAATCATTTTAGTGAAACTTACAGAGACAGAACAGTTATCATTAAACTATTTGTTTAAAGGGATAATTCGCGATTTTTCACTTTTCATCTTATTATGTTCATAATACCATAAAAAACATATTCACCAAGTTTTATTTTGATATGAAATCTTATAAAGAAGAAAATTGGGAATTATTAATTTTATTTTTTGAAACTTCCTGACTTATGTGACGTAGTTTAAGTCTTTGATGCATGCCGGGAGTGAAAATATTTCATTTAAGTCTTGTTCGTTAACCATATAATAACGCGATTTAAAGCGCATCGACGACTTTTGGTGTAGCTATTAACCAACGGAAAATAAGTGATAGTCATGCAACTTTTAAAATTAGATCGTGTGGATTTTTTAAAACGAATTTTAATAATAAAAGTAAATCATACAATAGCACAATTTTATGATTTTTTTTCTACAAATACTTTAAACAAACATATGAAACTGACATGATCGATAGTGTATTAAAAATACATGTTTGTATTCTGACCTTTTTGCTTCATTGCAGCAATCATTTTCACTTGCATGTACGGTGGAAACAATACAATGTGTATTGTTTTGTGACACCTTAAGAATGTGGAATGCGTAGTTTAACTCAAGGTAATAAAAAGATTAGCATTATGTAATTCTAATCTTTTGATCCTCATTCAGTGAAATCTAGGCGTCACGGTTCACTGGCATTTCAGGTGTGAACAACATTTCGTATGAATTGTAAACGGGAGTCAGTCAAAGTTTCAGACACATAAATGTAAAAAAAAATAATTAAAATTAATTAACGGGAATAATAAGATCGCACATTAACTGGAAAGCTGTTGTATATTTTTATATTTCGCATAAGATCACTGTTAATGAATTATGACTTTTGATTACTTTAGTAACGATAAAATACTGAATTATTTTAATTGAAGTATACATTTATAAATAAAAATAGCCTTCTAAACACGAGTTTATGAACTAAAAATTGTACTATTATAATTAGTTATCAAAGGTACCAGGATTATTATTTAGTACGCCAGACGCGCGTTTCGTCTACATAAGACTCATCAGTGACGCTCATATCAAAATATGTATAAAGCCAAACAAGTCCAAAGTTGAAGAGTAATTAGGATCGGCAGCCTTAAATATTTCTAACAGATCATTAACAATTGCAATTATAAAATTTAGTCCATCCAAAGTGATCTTTAATTACCTATTTAGGAATTAATGTGCTCATCAAAATATTTTAAATCTCACAACACATGAATACTTCAGATGTTTGAAAAAAAGATGTTTTAAAAAATTGACAGGAAATTAAAGGATCTTATTGGAATGGAATCGAAAAATTATGAACAGAAAGTGTGAAAAACATCAACAAAATTTATACATAATCGGGAATGTCCTTAAAATACTCTTCGTCTCACACCGTAACTATATATAATACTTTAGCTATTTGACCAACGATGTATAAAAAAATGAACGAATTTAGTGTCATCTTCTCCTATTTTTTAATGTAATTATAAGTTTGTTTCAACTGGCAAGAATACCCCTAAAGCGGACAAGCAGTTTATTCTTTAAATTGCTGTCATTGAATATCAAAAGAGAAAATAAATCCCGAAATTGATTTGAAACTTTGATACTCTATAGTTTTCCTGGAAAATATTCACATCCCTCGGGGATTATTAGTGTACTTCCAGTTGCGTATATATTACATGCATGTCGGAACAATTGTGATGATGACGAATTTCTTCCTTTTTTCGAGAACAATCAAATTGATATATAAATGTCCATAACTTCGATGAGACAAATAAAGTTATATATCGACCTGTATTTAAATCTCTTCTTCTTCTTCTTCTTCTTCTTTTGGTTAACAATAGTCTATCTATCGACATTTGATGATTACTTACTGTTGGCATACGTGGACTAGTCTTTTTACAAAACTTTTACCCCAATTTACGCAAAATGTATGTTTCTTTCTTACGTTCAATGAATACATGTATATATTTTAATTTGCGCTATAGTTCCGTATCTTATTATCCAGGCGTATATACGAATGGTCGACAAGTGCGTACATTTTTTCAAATCAATATTTTTGGTATGTTCCGATTTGACCTTCACCATTGAGAACGGGTATAAGTTACATTTTACCAAATTTATCCTTGGAAAAAATATGTATATAGATTTTTTTTCATCAAATCTGTTTTTTTTTTTTTTTGTATTATTTATATTTTTATAAATAATTTTCCTTACACGAGAAATGTTATTCATAAACAAGCGTATGAGTTTAGTAATGACTATATATTATATCACTTTCGGACACGAGATAGAGATGTATGTTATACACCTAATAGTTCAAAATGGAAAGTTATAAGTTATCGGCCATGTACACTGATCAATACCCTAAGAAGTGAAACGATGCATGAATTTGCAAGCTCGACAGGAAATTGCTTGCATACCTGGACGTGTCACCTCACCCCTTACAATTCCTTTAACCATGCGGGTGATCAGTCGAGCGAAGATCCTAATTTATTTGAATCAAGTTTATTACATAAAAGAATTATGAACTAATTAGATTTTCGAAAACAATTTAAGTTTCACGGAACACTTATTTATGATTTGAAATTTGACTTTTTAACTAATTCCAATATCATCAGTCTAAAAATAACAGATAATGGTTATTCAAAAAAAAATAAGAACATTTTCCGTATCAAGTTAGTAACTAGTCGAATAAAACAACCGTACGATTGACAAGGTATCTACACGCAATTACGACTACATTGGGTTACTGTAGTTTTGGTCCTTAGACATATCGTGGTTCAAATCGGAGAAGGTGACAAAATGGCCGAACGCAGAGAATTGATACTCTAAATTTAAAATCGATGGTGATCTCTTATTTAGCAGAATAAAACTTTAATATCTATGAATTTGAGCATTTTTATAAAGAATGGACATAATATCAATTTTTGATTTTTTGGCGAAGTTTCCCTTTAACTTTGATTCTATGTATAGGTGACCTTCATAGTGAAACTTACAAAGACAGAATAGTGCAAATTGAACGGTTTGTTCAACTTTGATTATATGTATAACGAATCTTTATAGTGAAACCTTCAAAGACAAAATAGTTCACATTGAACGGTTTGTTCAACTTTGATTATATGTATAACGAACCTTTATAGTGAAACCTTCAAAGACAGAATAGTTCACATTGAACTGTTTGTTTAACTTTGATTCTTTGTACAGCTTACCTTTATAGTGAAACTTACAAAAACAGAGTATTGCACCGTTAAGTGCATACTAAGATGTTTTAACAGTGTTGCCATGAAGCCATGCAACCAACCAAAGACATGATTCAGTTGAACATTCATAGGGTGGTCATCGTAATTTAGAAATAGGCTAAATCAGTGACTAATAATAACCTGGAACCTTTGATAACTACTTAAATTTCAGTACTCGTGTAGTTTTGGTGGGGTTCGTGTCGTTTATTCTTTAGTTTTCTATGTTGTGTCATGTGTACTATTGTTTTTCTGTTTGTCTTTTTCATGTTTAGCCATGGCGTTGTCAGTTTGTTTTAGATTCATGAGTTTGACTGTCCCTTTGGTATCTTTCGTCCCTCTTCTATAACTTGTAAGTGCAAACTTTTGGGGTTGTTTTCTTTTTGGTCAAAAAACGATTCCCTTCTCAATAAAATTTCTTATTTTTTTAGCACATATTTCCAGAAAAGTTAACATAAAATTGAGAATGAAAATGGGGAATGTGTCAAAGTGACAACAACCCGACCATAGAACAGACAATAGCAGAAGGTCACCAATAAGTCTTCAATGCAGCGAGAAACTCCCGCACCCGGAGGCGTCCTTCAGTTGGCCCCTAAACAAATTAATATGCTAGTTCAGTGATAAAGGAAACTCAAATTAAAAATCATACAAGACTAACAAAGGCCAGAGGCTCCTGACTTGGAACAGGCGCAAAAATGCGGCGGGATTACACATGTTTTTTTAGATCTCAACCCTCCCCCTATATTTCTAGCCAATGTAGAAAAGTAAACGTATAACAATACGAACAGTAAAATTCAGTTGAAGAGAAGTCCGAGTCCGATGTCTGAATATGAAACAAAAGAAAATAAACAAAATGACAATAATACATAAATAACAACAGACTACTAGCAGTCACTCATATGCCAGCTCAATACCTCAACTAAACTGATTGAAAGCTTATGTCTTAATCATAGGAATATCAGGCACAATACCTCCCGTTAGGGGTTTAGTATTAAACCATTATAATACATATGAAAAGAACATAACCCGTGTCATACCAACAACTGCTTTTTAAATGAATAATTCCGATGCAAAGACCCTATAAATAAATCAATATAAGCCAAAATATGCATTCTTTAATGTCCCTGACAACAGTATCGTAACTATATCCCTTCTTAATAAGTCTGTTTAAAGGTTTTGTTAGCTGCTGAGGTGAATACTGACATTTTTGTGCTTTGTAAGGAATATTTCCATAACAGATTGGCTGTGAAATACCTTAACGTATAAGAAGTTTGAATGTTGAGTTATATTTACGAATGATGTCCTTGTACCGACGATAAAATTTGATAAATGTTTAGATAAGTAACATGATTACTTATGCTTTTAGTTGTCCTGTGTATGACCATCTGCCTAGGTTCTGTGAAGTTGTTATACCAAACGGTCAATGTTGTGGTTTTGTATGTTGTTGGGATTGTTATGGTTTGGGAAACTACCAAACAGCTCGTAAGTACAATTAACACATTGCACATTTCTTTTAAATCTTTTTTTTTTTCTTTATCACTTATGAAAATCTAAACAAAATATAGCTCTTAACCGCTTGGTTGGAATCTTCTCTGATAAACACAACCCAATGGTACAACAGACTTGGTTTAAATCTTCTCTGATAAACACAACCCAATGGTACAACAGATTTGGTTGTCAGGTCTGCAAGTTGGAGATGACCACGTATCTTATATCGTTAAAAGTACAACAACGAAAAACATTTAACAACACTGGATGTAGCTATCTTCCAACACGCCCAACAAGCAAGTTTCATTGTCTAAATTACTCTGTTGTGGTCAACTGGTGTCTATGGTCCATGTGTCCATTATACATAGTGGTTCGGTCTACAATGCAAAGATATTCAGTCCTATAACGGTGAAACTACAAAAGTCAAAAAGTCTAAAAAGACCAGTTTTTGTCTGGATTTGCATGAATTTTTACTCGACATTCTCCAAAAGTATGACTTGTGTTTTAAATTTTCTTGACAAATTCTCATTTATATCAAATTTGTATGAAATTTACTCGACATATTCTTGACATTCTGAATATGATCTTAAAATTTCTCGACATATTCTCGACATTCTTATTCTTTCTCAGTTTGGCTTGACATGATCTGAACATTTTAAATTGTGTCTTAAATTTACTTGACAGTTCTATGTTTTACAAATCATGACCAATATTCATAAAATAACTTTAATCTTTATTACTTTTTACATAATATACTGTTGTTTTAAGTTACACTTCTTACAACAAATATGAAAGTTGGGCATGTAAAATAATTGAAAATTTGGGTATTTAAATAGTTTCACAAATGCAAATATGGCTATAAAATCTAATGTATAGAATAAATTAAATGAGGGTGTGTTCATATATATATAACACAATTTAAATGTGGGTTTTAAAAAAAATTACAAATTTTGATTCCTAAATCTAATTAATTAAATGATTAAAACCAATCATACGGTAGACATATTTAACTCTACATTCAAAATATCCAATGTTATTTTGGTAAATAATTATTGAACAAAAAAGTGGTTTATATAAATAGCAAATTAGAATGATATAAAAATCATTCATTTAACAGAAGAAAAATTTGTGTAATGTCATCTGTTGGAATACATATAAGTATTACACACACTAAAATACATATAAGTATTACACACACTAAAATACACGCAACTGTCAAATATAAATTACTGATTTACCTCAAAGCAGCCATACAACTTATCAGTTGACCTGCCATAATGATTCTAAAGATTAAAAGAATTTTTTTCTACTCCAGGAATAATAATAAAAAAAGTATTCATGGTTGGTCCCATCAATGATTTCTATTTTTTATTCAAATTTGAGTGTTGAATTTTATAATTTTTGATCAATGATTTCATTGGTCTCAAACATACATACATAAAAGAGGGACGAAAGATACCTACATGTAATATAGATCTAAACATTTTTTTTCTTTTCAGGAAGGAGTTATTACAAATTTTTGTTGATAAAAAATTATAAAATTCAACACCCAAATTTGAATAAAAAATGTTTTTGGGTTTAAAAAGTTTGAATCAAGAGGAGAACAAATTCTTTGACCAACACGAAAGCTCCCCCCCCCCCCCCCCTTCCTCCCCTATTTTAAGCTACACAAACCCAAAATATGTAATAAACCGTGCAGAATAAGTCTGTTCACATTTCAGGCGAAATTTATACAGTTGAGATAGTGTCAAGACATATTTAATAGTGTCAAGAATGTGTCAAGACATATTCAGACATTATCTAGAATGTCAAGAATATGTCAAGACATGTTCAGACATTATTAAGAATGTCAAGAATATGTCAAGACAGATCGAGACAAATTTAAGACAGTCAAGAATTGGTCGAGACTAATCCAGACTCTTATAAGATGATACAGGAAGTGTCGAGAAATTTTAAGACAATGTTAATACTGTCAAGACACTTTTCAAGAACCTTTTTAGACAAACTAATACTATGTCAAGAATTTTTAACAATTATGCAGACAAATTAAGAATGTCAAGTAAAAATTCATGCAAATTCAGACAAAAACTGGTCTTTTCAGACTTTTTGACTTTTGTAGTGTGACTATCATGAAGCACCACCAAACAATTAACTGAGCACCGCGGGCTGCATTTATCTTTTATAGCTTGAACAGATTCAGAGTCTATATCACTCTAGTGTGGTCTTAATAATGTACTTCTTAGCAATGTACGTTCCTCGTACAAAAATGAAATACAATAAAACATAATTCAAAATACCAAATACAATAACCAACAAATAAAAAACAAGGTATCATTCTAGCAATGAAACGGAAACATACGCGCTAAATGGTTGTATTCACATCTATAAACCAATTTCTATCAACAACAACAACAAAAGAAATACAATTAAAAGTATTTGCAACTTTTAAAAAGCGAATACGGAAAAAAATAAGCTGCGACTTAGTAACAGGGTATCAGCCAATTACATTAATGTGTACATATGATCAAAAATTGTAAGTCAACGTTTTCCAGAGATTACACCAAAGAAAACAAATACTAAAGAGAAAGAATTCAAAAGTTGCAATTAAAGGACCAAATAAGTAACAAGGTATCAGTCTAGGACAAAAGCATGTACGTACGCGCTTGTAGGTCTACTTCAGGTTTGCAAACCAATATATAACAGCAACAACAACAACATCAAGAGAGAACAGAATTTAAAAAAAAAAAGGAACGGACAAGAGGCGAACTAGTCACCCACCGGGTATCTTGTGATCGTAGAAACCAGTACATGCGCTTAAAGACCTAATTTACTCTACATACCAATAGCTACATTGTTACATCAACAAAAGTCTTGACAAGGTGCAACATTTAAGATGGTATGGTAGTCTCAAATTAAAATGATATAATTTATTCATACTTCGCCAAAACGTATTTTCTATCGATATATGTTCAAAAATATAATTAAAATGTAAGGTCACCGTGCATTTTCTCAAGCTACAGGTTGTGACAAAATAGCACATTTTGTATAGATAATACAGGAAAAACAACCAATTTTGTGATTAGCAACTAAAGTAAATGATTGAATTGTAAATTAAATTAGGAAGATATAGCATCTAGACAATGCTTTGAGAATATCAAAAGAAAAGATAGGGGAACCGTCCGTTTTATTCGGCTTAAATACAAAATTGGAAAAGTTTCTTGTATATTCCTTTAGAAAATGCACTGTATTAGAGTTACCTCCCCTTTAAATGCCAATTTAAAAACATTTAAAAAAAGCAAAAAATAATCAATACTTGTAAAAATAATAGTTGTATTCTTATAAATTGTTTTTTTAAAATGAAAATTCACATTAAATTTCTGCATTCCTGCGTCAAATTTTGCTTACTTGATAGAAAATCTCGACCAAAGGTTTTATGTTTTTTTTCAATCCAAGATGGCGAGCGACATTAAATGGATCAACGACATTCTGTTTTCGATGACATAAATCGATCTAACGCTGTCCAGAAATCAAACCGCGTAAATACCCGCGTCAGCATACACTCTAAAACCCATTATAATTTGGGGAGTGTTATGCGGACTGACGCCCGAGGGCTGTATTCTATAGCTAGGTATTGGATAATGGACCTTTATTTCACATTTTCACGACTTCGGTCCTGGTAACGCTTTTTGTCATCGTTACTTTGACGTCCGATACTCATCAACAAGTACTCAATAATTGTGGTTACCGGGATACCAAGCTGACCAAATTGGCCCTGAAAGCAGCCGCTTTGAAGATAAAACATCTAAATAGTTAACAAACCAAACCACAAAAACTCACAAAACCAAGATGGTGGCCTGCCAAAATGGCGTCGTCCAACTGTTTTTGACCGACTGCACACAATATTTAAACGCTCACTAAAAGCTTTCGGGCACTGAGCCGACCATGCGAGGGCTAGTCAGTCAAGGTCGTTAAACTCTTCCATTATCATCAAGTAGCGAAGTGGTTACAGGATATCTTTTTTTTAACAACATTATATATTTATTCATCAAATATGCCTGTTACATTGTTACACCAAGAAACCAAGCTTTTTTTTATGGATCCTGTAATATTCCATTGATAGCCCAGGTTAGCAATCAGCTGCTGGTATATATGTATATATTATAATAATATGTATAAAAATCTTGAAATACAATTTTACAACATTTTAATACATTATGTTTTATTCTATAAATCGTCTAAACTTCTTTTTAGTGACTTTAATAATGGATTAAGTTTCATTGTTCTGTTTTCGTTGTATCTTTTAGTGTATTCTCGAACAAAAATTTGATAAACATTTACCTTTGTCAATTTCTGATTAGATACATAAAATGATTTGTATATGGAAAAACCTAAGATTGTTAGGAAATAATTCAGACCAAAACAATTTTTGTCAAAAATTTTATATCCAAAGACTAATTGCTTAAATGATACTCTAAAATTTAAATTTGATTTTATCATCAACTCAAAAATACTTTTCCGAAAAATTTCTAAAAATCGACAAGAAATAAAAAAGTGGTTATAATCTTCTTCTTCGTTATATACATTACATAGTGTGTCATTCTTCTGTTTCCATTTAAACAATAATTGTTTTGTTGGTAATATGAATTGTAAAAGTTTCCATCTTTATATTTTTAACCTATTTTCTTCTAAGTAATGAAACATGAACAAATATACTTGGTTAATACTATGGTTCTCATTAATTTGTAAAATACGCATCCATTTGCTAACACCAATGGATGGTTCAGTTTTATCTTTACAAATTGACTTCTATAATATATTTGTTGAAAAATTTGAAGCCTCAATGTAATTACCTTTCCAGATTAGTTTCTGTCTAGGAATATTAACAACACTTTTTATAGAACTTTCAGACTGTAACATCTGAAGCCAGTCTTTTGGAATGGCTTTTTTTTTAAATATTTATTTCTGCAATCCAATTAATCTTGTATTCTAATTTATCAAGAATAAAATGTTGAGTTATATTACCAGTGTCGTCTTTAATATCATTGACAAATATCAAGTTACTCTTAATCCAATTTTCAAAATTAATAGTTTTATTTTTAAAATTAATTTGTTTGTTCCCCCAAATTACCTGTTTCCTTACTTCTGTTAAGTTGGTAGGTTTTTTTTTGTTTGTCCACCGCCTGATATTACCCAACATTTAAATACTTCTCTATAAAGTTCAGGGATATGTTTGATATATTCCAGAATTGTCTTCTTTTTAAAATTCATCTTAAAAATTAACCAAATTAATACCAAGTAACAGGATATCAGTCGATCGCGGATACGGGTACATTTCCGCTTATATACCTATATCTTGTCTTTACATCCATACAATAACAACAACGAAAAAGAAAAGAAATAAAAAACAAATTTAAAAGGTACAACGTTTAAACAACGAAAATGGGAAGAACAAGTAGCGAATAGGTTACCGCGTATCAGCCGATCGCGGATACTGGTACATGTGCGGTAATAGGCAAATTTTACGTGTACACACCCAGAGCTAACAACAAGTGAATAAAAAATAAATAAACTGGTTCTTACACGCTTATAGGGTAATTTGACCTATGCGATCCCCGAGACAATGAAATAAAAGAAAATATTAAAAAGAAACAACATATGAAAAGAAAATAAGGAATAAATTAGTATTAGTCGAACTCTGAAACGGATACTTATTCTTATGCTATTTTTTATACATAAAAAAACCCGAGGTTTACACAAGAGACCGCTTCTAAAATAAAGAGACTAAAGCATTTAAAAGGGTGAAACGTATACAAAATTAATAATAAACAGGGTAGTAGAGATTTCCCGATTTGCTACGGTACCAACCGTAGTAAAAACTGGGAGCCGTCATTGAAGTTTTAAAATTAGTTCATATATGCCCTTTATGTCGCTGTATGTTTCACGCATCATTATAAAACGTATTTAGATGATTTTAATCTACAACTTGATATAATATTCATAAAGATATGTTACCTATGCATATCAAACAATATTGCGTGTACACAATTATGCTTTCAACCAACCGTTGCAACGAACGGTTGTAAATTTAGATTTATTTCCCCTGAAATTGCATCAGCAAAGAGAAGCAAAACAAAAAGTACATTCATACTTTATATAATGTTTGCCTGTTATCCTGATATAATAGTTTAAAATAAAATAAAATAGCATTTTTTAAGGGTAGGCTTTTGACGCTAATAATAAAAAAGAGCTACTTTGAAATACAAAATTTACCTTATTGAAAATATATAATGTTAACAATAAATTGAAAAAAAAACTTTTTGGTACCACGTTTGACGCCCACTAATTACAAAGGCGTTTTCAAATCTTTCAGTATAATATAAGAACAAAAACACGACATAGGAAATCTGTAGCAAGATATATAAATGAGATACGAGATTTAAGAATCAAATCTACAACCCACGAAGGGCATCATTCCACAACAATATGCACAACATCATTGGAAAAAATAAAAACAAGAACCTAAAATATTTCTATTATGTTATGGGACAGGATCAGAGCCTCGTGTGTCTCATATAACTATTACATCATAGCTCATAATAATCCAATATCATTTATATATGGTGTTTCCTTTTGGATCTCACTGAAAAATATCATTTCCTATACACATAACAGTTTGTAAATGCTCATTTGTGAACAGATAGACATATGTTTTATCATTGTTTAGTACTTGACAATTGGTACAAAACTGTTTTCTATATTCAATAATAGTTTTCTCTATTCGTTATATAAAGAACAGCTTACAGTAAAATGGGTCTCATCTTCAATAGATTTTAATCTATGCGATAAGTATGATAGCATATGAAATTGGAGATCAACTCACTTGTTTGTAATAAATAATCAAAAGGCCTTCTTTGCATTCTATGGTAGAGGTTCGTATTGTAGGTTTATTTTAGTTGTTCGAATTCATTATCTATAATCCAAGTCATATTTTTTGTTCTGAAATTAGTCACAAATCGTCATTCACACGTATGAGAAATTTTGCCAACGTTAAAGGTACGAATAAGGATCAAATATAGGTGCATTAATCAGTCCCAAGACAGAAGCCTTTGTTATTCTTTTTTTTTTTTAGTTCATTTATATGTTTTGAAGTATATATCGTAAGACGTCTATTTTCATTTAACTAGTACACATATTTCTTTTTTCGGGGGCCAGCTGATGTCCACCTCCGAATGCAGGATTGTCTCACTGCATCGAAGACCATCTGGTGACCTTCGGATGCTATCTGCTCTTTGTTGGGGTTGTTGTCTCTTTGACATATTCCCAATTTCCATTTTAGTTTTTTCCTAATAAAATATTCATTGGACACAAATGTCAGTTCAATTATATTTTAGTAAGTCGTTAGTATAATCATATGAAAATTATTCTAGTCAATTACATTCATTGATTCAAGGAATGATTTTTTTTCATTGGCAACCGAATAGTGAATTAATTATTTTTTTTTTTTCAATTTTACATTTTTAGAAAATAAATAAGACTGAAAATTCTAATTTATCACTCAATTTGAAATTTCAGATCTCTTATTCTATCATAAAAAAAACCTTCTGCTGCAATGATCGAAATAAATTAATTGAATAATAAAACTAATTTCAAAATCATGCAAGAACTAATTATAACATGAAAACTATGCAAATTTTACACTTTAACAAATTTCCAACACCAGTATCATGTGTTTTAGAAAGTAGTCTATAGTTATTATGTTATTTATTCCAAAGTCTCACTCTGTAAGTAACCAATCTTTAAGAGAAAAGCAAATCTATATTTAAAATCTTTTAGCCTTGGGTCCTGGCTAATCTTGTCAGTATAGCCAGGCTTGTATCAATGTAGTGCCTGTCAATGATTGGTTAATACTAATTGTGTCCTCAATGTTTGTTTTACATCTGTATCCAATCAATTCTTGTTTAACATCAATTAGTAAAAATTAGACTGTAATCATTATTTCTTTATGAATTGATGTGTAGTGTTATCATATCTAATTAGTAGTATGATGATAATTAGTCAGCAGAAAAGGGTTAATTCTTATCAGCAATCGCCTAGTGAAAAAGTTAAAAGTTTAAGATTTCACATGTCCAAGGTGTCAATTGGATTTTAATTGTGCTGGTTTACTTCAAACATCAAAATGTATTGAAATATTTATTCAGCCTCACTTTAGATTCAGAGTCAACTAGCACTGAATCGATCACATGGTATTTATTCCCCACCTGGCCCTTACGACGCACAGCTAGATTGAGCAGGATCCCAGGCTAAGAATCTATAAGTCCGTGTTAACCCAGTTCGTTAAAAGAAAGGTCTGTTTGATTCATGCACTTGTGCATAACTAAATCATCCCATAAAGAATCATATACAAAGAGTTCTTGAAACGTTGTAATCGTTATCAAATAAATCGTTAATCTAGTTTTTTTGTGATACGCATTTCACTTCTTTTGATTTTATCATGATGAATAAAATAATTGCATGCTCTAAATGATACCTCTAAAACAGCACTAACAGACGGTTCTTTTACGAACCAACCGTACCTGATACGTAGCAAATCGGGAAACCTCTAGTAGTCTAGCGCAGAAATAGGTACAAACGCTCTAATAGGTAAATATGTTATGCCTACTAATCATTAGCTACCATCAAAGAAAAAGAAATGATTAAAAAGGTGCAACGTATAACAGACTTATAACAAACGAAAAAGGAACAAATACGTAATAGCGTTACACTCGAAAAAAGAAACAGATAAATGCGCGCTAATTAGGTAACCTCACCTAACGAACCGATAAAGCTAACACCGGTACAAGAAAATAAAAGTTACATTTGTTTTTCCAAAATGTTCAACGTTAAACAAACGTATAACAAAAAAATAAAGAACGAATAAGAAACAGGGTATCAGTCGAACGCTTCAACGGGTATATACGCACTTATTATGTTATTTTACCTCTTAAAGCATGAAGCTTACACCAGATAAGAAAATAGTTAATACAAGAAACAAAGTTGATACGCAAAACAAACGACTAAGCAAGATAACTTCGGTCGAGCATAAGCGTTCATATTGTTTTTCCCCATCCACAATCAAACAGCGAACACCATAGACAAGAAAATAAAAAAAACGAAAGCAATAAAAAGATGCAACGTTTAAAAATTAAATAATGAACGAATGGGTAACATGGTCCAAACCAAGTGCAGAAACAGGTTCATACGCACTAATTAACTACTTCCAGTATATGATCCCAGAGTTAACACCAGAGACAGTAAAATAAAAGAAAAAACAGCATTCAAAGATGCAACGTATAAAAAATGAACGATGATGATGGGAAGCAGTAACAGGGTATCAGTCGACCGCTATAATGGGAATCAGTAACAGGGTATCAGTCGACCGCTATAATGGGTACACCCTCGTTTACAAGGTCATGTCACCAATTAGTAACAGGGTATCAGTCGACCGCTATAATGGGAACACACTCGCTTACAAGGTCATGTCACCAATAAGTTACAGGGTATCCGTCGACCGCTATAATGGGAATAAGTAACAGGGTATCAGTCGACCGCTATAATGGGTACACACTCGCTTACAAGGTCATGTCACCATGACGAACCAATAAATATCTTGATATCAAAGGTACCATGATTATAATTTCATACGCCAAACCCGCGTTTCGTCCACCTAAGACTCATTAGTGACGCTCAGATCAAATAAGTTATAAAGCCAAGCAAGTACAAAGTTAAAGGGCATTGAGAACCCAAAATTCCAAAAATTTGTGCCAAATACAACTACGGTAAGCTTTTCATTGGATGAGAAAATCCTTAGTTTTTCGAAAAAGGAGTAGGGGCTATAAGGGCCATTTTTGGCCCCAACCCCAAATTTCATTTAATTTGTCATGTTGTAAGTCTATACCATAGACCTTCTGAAAATAATTGAATTTTAGGTATAGTTTGTGTATTCTGTTGCCTAGCAACCAATATAATGGCGGAGTTAAACTCATCAAATATGATTATTATACAGCTTTAATATATCTATATTTGAAATTAAACCTGTTTTAAGCATGTAGTGAGCTCTACACTTGTACACTATTTAAATATTACATAATTAAATGCACATTGTTGCAAAATTCACTGTTGTTTCTCCCTAGCAACACATCTGTGCCCATGGCAACTGCAATTTGTTTTCTATTTCACAAGATTTAATTTCAAATATATTGCAACAGACAGGCAATTTAAGATGCAAATTGTAAAAAGTAACAAACTCCAAAGTAAATGTTAAGGGGAAAAGCAATATTGAAACATCAACAAACAAAACAAAACACCGGGTATTGCTGATATATACAAATTGTGCATCTAGTGCCCTTATTAGCGACAAGAAGAATAATATAAAGACAAGAACACATATTTAGCGCTAAGAAATCTTAATATCAATTTTCTAAAATAAATAGATACAGACACATGCATTAAAGGGTGTTTTTAAATGTCCGTGTATTTCCATTACAGTAGTTATGTTTCAGGTAGGGGTTGGGGTTGAAAAGGGGGGCACTTTTATTTATAAGGTGATATGACGTGCCTTTGGAATAGTTCACCTTTTTAAGCTTGAAATAAGTAAAAAGTTAAGAAAACTATCAGATATATATATGATAAGGACACTAAAGTTCCCATAACTTCTTTGACTGTCAACTTGTTTGGTGTTCCCGCTGTGTCTTTATCAACTAATATTTTTTTTCTTTTGACACTGAAGTATTCCTCTTTTACATAAAACCACATGAAACCAAATTGATATGGGAAAAGGATTTTTTTTTTCCTACGCAATATATTAAAGGGTATATATTTTGAAAATGTAAAACAGGGTGAAGTAACAAAACAGCAGCACCCCTATCAATTAAGTATTGAAGTAAACCCCAACCCCACCCCTCTAGACGTATGTAGAGGATCGTTAGGGTTGACTTTTCGAAATTCATCTTATTTTTATTATTATCTATTTAAGACGTCCAGATGTATAACCATATCATTCTATAGCATTAAAATACTGGTACATGATACTATCTCAAATAAATCTGTATTCTTAAAAAGTTTCTATATTCCTTATATATATTATTTGTTTTATTGTAATTCTTGTCAAGTTTACTAGTTTATCTTTTGCCTTCACTAATCTTAGTGTCGTATGACTTGGTCTGTGATTAATATCATGACAATATTTATTTCATATACATCAAAATAGTTGAAAACAAGAATGTGTCTTTAGTACATGGATGCCCAAATCACAAGACTAACAACATGAACAAAGGCCAGATAATCCTGAATTGGGACAGACGGAAAAATCGGAAGCTTACACATGTTATTTTAAGATCTTAAACCCCCTCTCCCTTTACCTCTTGCCAAAGAAGAAAAAAATCAAACACACAGCAATACACACAGTAAAACTTAGTTCAAAAGAAGTCTGAGTCTGATGTCAGAATAAACAACCTTGACCGAAAACTTAAACCTGAAGTGGGACACAAGGACGATCGGATGAACAGACAAATGGACCACAGACCAGAAAACATAATGCCCACAAATGGGGCGCAACAACAAAACTGGGTCCATTTTAAAATTTCACTTTATTTTTACATATGATTATAAAACTATTCAAAACATAACCTTTAAAAAGGTAACAGACATGTCAGTTGCTTTCAGACTTCAGGCACTTTTTTTCTATTAATGGGAAGGTCAAATAACATATATATATTATGCATGTATGTACGGATATATGGATAGTCTACCATATGCCGTTTCTGTTCTCTTACCATCAAATTTTCTAGAACTTTATGCGCATTACCAACAAAGACACATGCAATTGGAATATAGGTAGTTTCATTTTCAAAATAAATTTTGTGTTTCTTGCCAATTATGTGAATTTAAGCAAAATAATCTTTTTAATTTGCCCCCCCCCCCCCCCCCCCCCCAATCTTTTCCTAATATAAATCATGGATCCGACCCTAATACCAGAGAGTGAAGATTGCCCCATTCAAACTCTAGATTTTGAATTGATAATAAGCAGAAACATAAGAAATGTACAGATGTTGTTATATATTGGTCTATCTCAAATTTCACAATTAAAAAAAAAAATGTTCTCAAAGTTGTTATTGACTCCCTTACACGTGTAGTTTATTGCTTTCGGATTTTTTAAAGACATTTACCGAGATATACTTATGGAAATAATATTAGGAATACATGTTACATTTATAACCAAAAAAATAAAGTTCCTATAGGCATAAGAATGTATAAACTAAACTTTGTCAGATGAATATCTCCAATTTGAACGGCATATTTCAGCTTTTTATTGCTCCGATTGGCTATGAAAAATATATTATAAACTATCGCACCAACCTTGCACCAAAAAAATATTTTATCCGAAGTTTGATATACACGAACTTGTCAAAATGTTAAAATTTCTAATTGGTGCAAGCATGGTGCGGTGGTCAAAATTTGGAAAAACCATCCAAATTTCTGTATTTTTGCTTATTTGCTCAATTATGACGTCATTTGCACCTACCATTGTGACGTCATTGTACTTTTTGTTGTTAGATAAAAACATTTATTTTAAATCATTGACTCATATTCTAATAATTTATGGAGAAAAAACTGCTCTGTTCGAATTTTTATTATCTTGTAAATCTGGGCCATTTTAGGCCATTATAGCCCCTACTCCTTTCAACCATTTGCTTTCAAAGCCATAATTCTTGTCAACACGGATTGCTGATTACTGGGCTGATGTTACCCTCGGGGACGAAACGTCTACCAGCAGTGGTATCGACCCAGTGGTGTAAATAGTTTTCAGAGTACAAGTATAATAATATAATATGCAAGACGCACTTTAACACCAGAGAATAAAAAGGGAACGAAAATAAATTCATTGAAAGAGTAATAAATTTAAAGCAAATTCGTAACAGGGTATCAGTCGACCGTTATAATGGTAAAATTCTCGCTTAAAGGATAACGTCACAATGACGAACCTATAGATAACACCAGAGAATAAAAAATCAAACCAACTTAAAATCATTAAATGGGAGCAATAAATTAAAGGCGAATACGTAACAGGGTATCAGTCGACTGCTATAATGGATACGTACTCGCTTAAAGGATAACGTCACCATGAAGAGCCAATAAATAACACCTGCGAATAAAGAAGGAAACGAGCATAAAATTATGTAAAAGGAGCAATAAAATAAAAGCGAATACGTAACCGGGTATAAGTCGACCGCTATAATGGGTTCATACTCGCTTGAAGGATAACGTCACCATGACAAGCCTATAAATAACACCAGAGAATAAAAGGAAACGAACATCAAATCTGTTAAAAAGAGCAATAAATTTAAAGCGAATCCATAACAGAGAACAAATCGATCACTTTATCGAATACATTCGCCCTGACAGGGTATTATCACCTGCTCTAAACAGTATCTTACATTAGAATAAAAAAGATATTAAAACCTGTATAATGGATAAGTATATTATAAAACGAAAAAGGAATGAATAAGAAATAAATAACCAATAAATAGTAGATAAGAAAAGGAAACGAATATGACATAAAGAAAAAGAAAGTACCCAACTCCACAACCTTAACGTGGCTATGTCATAAAATGAAAGGGAAAAGGTTATATTCTACTGCTACAGGTTTATAACATTATAAACATGTTTTTTCCCTTCTGTTTAGCTAGCAATACCTGTTATTACAAAGGACAATATTATGGACAGGATGACACATGGATTGATGATTGTAAATACAAATGTGAATGTCTTCAAGCAAATCTAGGATTCTATAGATGTAAAGAATTGTAAGTCATATAATATATATTATACTCAGATGTTTGAATGTAATTGGGGAGTGTAACTGGGAGGAGTCATATCAACCTGTTTTACAGTACAATAATGGATATAGAATCGAATGAGAGAAATTGTGTGTTCTTTATCCCTGTTACAATACTTGTTAAGAGTTATAGAATAAATAACCGAAGAATTAAAATTGAGAAATAGATTCAACGAGTGACCGAACAACACTTAATTCACGAATGCGCGTAGCGCATTTGTTAATTATCATAGTTTGTCGGTCACGAGTTGAATACACTTGAACTATTTGATTCGTTATTCTTTTGTTTCTATTGCTAATTGAATTTGTATTGGACTTTAAGAAGAAAATGCAAGGAACTTTAACTTTTTCTACGCATTCACACGTGTTGATGCGAGTTCATTGAAGCAAGAGGAGTGAAATAACTGAAGGTATTGGTTTTTATTCCACTTGAAAACTACGGTACTTTATTGCAATCAATGTAATAATTAAGAATATATTTTATAAGGGTACAATAAATGGAAAATTGGTCCTCATCAGAGAAGACTGACACTTGCATGTCTATAGCCTTTTTTAACAAATACGTCACTATTTTATACTATTTGAATGTGATGAATGTTGGTGACGTAGAGATAAAGCACATATATACCTACAGAAAATGACATATTTCAAAAGAATGTGTACGTTTCTGCCCCTAGCTAACTGTCAGTGAGGAATTATGTGTATTACTTGTTACCCCTCGGCCCATCTCTCGTCGCTTTGTTGTTGTAAGAAGAGTGTCATCATATTTTTAGCTGTATCCTATCTAAATTTGGATGGCAGATTTCTGTCATTGTGTTGTTATATCTTATACATTTTAAAAAAATAGGTTCACAAAGGGTTAAATCGGCACTAAAAATTTGATATTCATTTACTCAGACCTTTTTATGCATTATTGGTGTTGTAATGTCATCGTTGGTTATGACTCTTAACAGTTGTATGCTTAATTAACTTTAGTCCCGACCCATGATTCAGAAAAAAAATGTCTACATAAATTGAATAATATCATTATTGACTTAAGGTTACAGAACATTTTGGATCCTAAGTTTCGACTAAAGGTGTCTTCGATCGTTTAGGTAAAGTCAAATACACAAAATCATTGTATTTGGACAATACATCCAAACGTTGGCCTGAATCCAAGAACTTTATGAAGAGATTTATGTTAACAAAGAAGTCCGGCTTTAAGAATATATCCATTTAGGAACAATTTTTTTATTTTATGATAAAGTTGAATTTCGAGGCCCTATTTGCCCTTTCGTGAACCTTGTACTTTGTTAGCAATATGATTATATCAAAAATAGAAACATATTAAATGAAGAACCTGTAGAAGAACTTAACCAGAAAAAAATTAAAACCACTATTAGATCATTCACTGTCATGTATGCATGATATTTTCAACCTTTTTCAGCTCTTGATTATTGAAGCTGACAATATGCTTCCTTAATGTTATTATTTTTGAGAGTTTTGATTTGATTATGAGATAGATAACTTAACGTATTTGACTGTGGTGTGAGACATTTCATCCAATTGAGATACAATGCTTCTGTGTGGTTTTTTTATTCAGTATTTTACACATAACAACCATACAGTTTTATATCAGTGACTAGTTCATAAATATTGAAGTTTTCTCACTATCAGTTTTTGTATGTACATTTGATGTGCAGTAAAACTAAGAGTCTGCATTTATGATGTTTAGAAAAATAAATGTGGTGTGATTGTCAATTGGACAACTATTGATTTATATATAGCATTTATGGGCAACCATTCGGCCTTCAACGATGAGAAAAAAACCTAGCCGTATAGTCGGCTATAAAAGGCCCGACATAAACAAAAATAAAACAAAACGATTGAAAAAAAACTAACGGTCTAATTTATATCAAAATTATTTAGGAACACAAATATGACAAACATTACTATAACATAGCTTCCTACTTCTATTTGAACCAACGACATCTTTTAAACCACATGATCCCCGTTTGGGGAAAAAGTTAAATCACAAAAAATGCTGAACTCCGAAGAAAATTCAAAACGGAAAGTCCCAAATCATATAGCAAAATCAAAATCTCAAACATATCAAACGAATGGATCACAACAGTCATAGTCCTAACTTAAGCTTGGTACAGGTTTTTTTTATGTAGAAAATAGTGAAATTCTCCTGGTTTTGTATCTAGCTATACCTATGACTTTTATGCAGTTGCCTCAAATTCCATTATATTGACAACGACGCGCGGACAAAACAAACAGACATGATAGCTAAAAATGTCAAAAATAGTGGTACATCAGTCATCATTCAGTTATAATCTTAATCAATATAAAAACTAACAAATATGTAACAAAGAAGCACAACAATGCATAAATCAAATTTAACAACCTCATTTATTACAAAGTTTTAATACGATTTTATAATCTATGTTAAATCCACTCATAAAGGATTGAACGATTTTAAGAAGTGGACCCGAATCCTTTCCCTTACAGGCACATTGTTAGGTTAACATTAAATTTGACGTAGAATCACGCGATTGGCGTACATCAGTTGACAATCATACAAAAGTCACACAGGTAGAAATAAATTATTTTGTCGTTCATGGCATCAACAGAATATAGTCAATAGTTATTTCAAGCATATCTTTTTGCAGAATCTCAGCTAAAAGTTTTCCTTGTCCTCCTTATGAGAAGCACATTCATAATGAGGTTGGCTAATGATGTTTGTATTGTATTAGTATATTATGATATAGTATATTACAAACGTATCGTATTTTGATCCAATGTTTAACTTTATTTTGTAATCTGCGTATGAATCATGTCTCAAGTAATTTGGCCTTTTCACATATCATCAGCAGAGTTACAGCCTGCGATCATGATTTTTGTTTATTGCAAAAAATAGTAGCAATTCAAAATAGACAATTTACGACAGAATTTGGCAGCAGAAATTTACAAATTCGACTTTATCGATCTTGTTTTCTTTTTTTCCGGATTACTCGGACTCTACCTCACAATTTTTGGAATTCACCATGTCAGAAAATAACTAATCACCTGAGTTCATTTTCTACCTGTAGGCAAATTTCGAGAGGCAATAATTTTCTAATTGAAAAAGGAGCTGATGGTATTATTTTATAAAATAATGTAGTTAAATGGCGTCACCTATTATAACTGATTCGTTTATAACTTTGAAATGACGTGCATGAGGCATATGTTTACGTCTCCTCGATTGGTTGGAACTGAAAACTGTTGTTATGTCGATAACCACTCAAAGGCAAGACACAAACACCGACTTCATCTTTCCTTTTATTTGGTAGAAATATTGGATTTACCACAAGACAACCTTTGGATCGAAACACATGTTTCAAGCATAGTTTTACGTCTTTATTGTTTCTATTCTCCCGAAAAGAAAGCTGTTGCTAAGAAGAATTGAAAGTAATTACAAGAAAAATCTCTGACTTTATCAATCAACTAGATATGAATACACGTATCGGAAAAAAAAAAAGATGAATATCGAGTTCCAAGCGGTAAAACAAAATTTGATTTCATGATCTATATTTCAAAATAATAGTATATTTTGAAATATAAATGTCAAGCGTTTATTCATGACAACGTAGATTTAGATTAGGAAATGTAGAATTTTCAAAGACAACAATTTTTTTAATATTTTTTTTGTCAGAACGAAAATTAACCATGTTAACCATTGCAAATCCTGATCATTAGGCAATTTCTTTTTCCTAAGCAATACGTATCTAAATCAAATAATATAAATGTTTAATATATTTTTTTTATTCAAATAATTTGTTGATTACTGATATGAGCAACGCTGTGCATTGTAATTGCATATTTCAGGATTGATATTTGTGCGTCAATCGCACTTTGCATTTGAAATAGAATGTTGGATATAAGAAATACAGAAAAGGTACTGATTGTCAACGACACCAACTCTTTTGTCTATTTCTTTTTTACATATAAATTTAGTTAGTATTGTTCATTTCTTCTTTTGTGTTTAATACTAAAGTTTTGACACAGCAATGCTTAGGGGTGTATAACATAATATGTACTAGAACAAATTAAGATAACCTAGTCGGGTGACGTTACAAGAATAAGTTGGAGATTAGTCATTCAGAAGTTGTTTTTTTTTTATTTTTCAAAGACATAATTTTTACAAAGCATTGACAAAGAATATGTTATACTTAAAATATGAAAGATAATTGAGTTTATTAAAGAGAACAAAAGACTTGTCTTTAATCAACCCTCTGATTAATAACAAGTTGTTTATTTTGCAGGTGCTATAAATGGCAATTGCCTTCACAGTGTACACTGAAAGAACCTGCTCCAGGGAAGTGTTGTAAAACACCCAGTTGTCCTCCATGGATCACTATACAATATCCTTCAGGATATAAGGAAGAATAATTACTGAACGAAAGCTTTAGAAACCATTTTTTCTACAAATAAAGCGTTAAGACATATTAAATTCAACTGTGGTTACACAAACAGAACCCGAACCTTAGATATACGAAATAATTAAACAAAGTGTAGAAAATCACAGAGACTGAGACAAATACAGCATTGGCTAGCTAGTCACAAATCATGAACAAATCAAATTTGAACAACCTGGATTCTAAGTAAGGAGGAAAAGAGTGGAAAACAATGATAAAAATGAAACGCTCATCGTTGACAGTTCTATTTGTGCAAAGCCTTATAACCCGTGCTCAACTAAAACACATTGATAAAGACTATTCGTAGAGCAAACACATCAATGTACACTCCCAAATTATTATTTTGGGAAAACATAAATCCTTAATTGACAATACAAATAAATCAATGGGGTCATGCATGTTAAAATAAAATAGTTGTATTTCTTTTCAAAAATAACTTTGATGTAACAACAAATCACTCGACCTACAACAGTTGCCCGAGTATCCCTTTGAAATAGTCACCGAATAACCACGGTGATCATTCAATGAAATCATATTTAGAAGTATTTACTTGTAGTTAGTTTTACAACTCATTGTATTCTCCCTTTTTTCAATACCGGATATTTATGTTCAAAATTATATAACACAATTACAAATTGTCTAAAAACGTATTTTACAAAAATTTTCCATCTACATTTATTCAATGTCAAAATACTTCATCGATTTCGAAAATAACACGATCACTACAAACGAAATGTAAATATCACACACCGTTGATGTTTAACTGCGAGGAAGTGTTCTATTTTTTAGTTTCTTATATTCTTTGTCGTTGATACGCAAAGGTTTGTATTGAAATGCTATACTGATACACAAATCAGAATGTTCAAACCAAAAAACCTCCAAATCAATGTCGACACCTGAAAAAAAAATAACCGTCTATTTATTAGTTACGAAACGATATGCTTATTATTAATAAAAAGCCAACCTGCTCCTGCGTCTTATCAATAAATGACATTTTTTATCAACTTACACAAGGTTATGTGACGTACAGAGTTACCAGACAACACAACTGTAAAAACAAATAAAAGACAGGGTAAAGAAAAAATATGAATTTTATCCATCAATTACTCTATTCTGATTTAAACAAATATTATGTATATACTTGCTCTGGGTGAAAAGTAGAACTACAAAAATATTGACCGCCGAGGAAAATTAAAAAAGGGAAGGCCCTAATCAAATAACAATATCAAAAGTTGAAACACATCAAACGAATGGTTAACAACTGTCGTATTCCTGACTTGGTACAGGCATTTTCTTATGTAAAAAAGGTTAATTAAACCTATTTTTATAGCTATCTAATCCTTACACTTGTATGGTAGTCGCATCAAATTACTTTATATATCTCATATGGTTCTACTCAAGAGCACAAGCGTTTACCACCAGTTTTCTTAATAAGAAGATCGTGATCCTTGTGCTTTGGTGTTTTATTGTGTCCCACGGGTTTCCGCTTACGGTCGCCATTTTCGCAATTTCCGAGAAAAAAAAATGCCGATTAAAATTCTTCATTTGCGAAAGAATTTGGCGAAAGAAATATATGAAACGGTTTGTTTTCATTCATCTTGTTTATTTACTTTTTTTCTGGTTTCTCGGACTTAACCTAATCAGACAATACTCGGCATTCACATTGAACTTGTTAAGATTTTGACAGAAAATCAATAATCAGCTGATTGCATTTTATAGCTATCGACAAAAAAGGGCTAATTAATAGGATGTCTTCAACTTCGTACTTTATTTGGCCTTTTTAACTTTTTTGGATTCGAGCGTCACTGATGAGTCTTTTGTAGACGAAACGCGCGTCTGGCGTGTATTCAAAATTTAGTCCTGGTATCTATGATGAGTTTATTGTATAGTTTGACAAAATGATAAGGTTGAATAGCGTCCGTCACATGCCACATAAAGTATTTATTAACCATTTGATGACGCACGTGTTTGAAGAAAAATTTTAACATCCCCTCTCTTTTTTTAAATGATAGTCCAGAAAAAAAACTGTTGTTACGACAGTAAATGTTCAAAAACAAAAACAAATCTCCGATATAAAATGTTATTCTCTGATTTGATATAGATAATTGATTTGAGAGAGTACTTTAAAGTTGTTTGAGTGGCACGACGTGTTTCACGCATAGTTTCACATTTCATTTTTTCCTTCACGATGGTCTAGAAAACTCGGTATGAAGAAATCCATGCAAAAGGTTTGGAACAACCCCTCGCCTCGAATTATGCGATTAACCCTTCAATGTTATGACTTCACCTTAAATGAGGGATCAATTTCAAGTGATAAAAGTTTCTGTTTTGTTGGAAAACCCATTTCTGTTTACAAAGGGGCACATGTTTTCTTCGTTCTTCGTTTTAAAAGTAAATTTATATTGTTTTTAGACCCTAAGATTAGTTTGAGAGAATAATATAGACAACAAGTGGGACATACTGATGTTATTTAAAAGGAAGGGGGGAGGTAGGAAAAAATTAAAATTTAAACAAAAAATATGTTTACCTTTCTTCGTCAGTTTTAATCTAGCGTCGTAATACAGTACATGATATATAAGGCATGGAGGTGTTATTGTTACAGATCAGCTCAACATCTATAGTAAAGAATCCTACGAATTAATACAAGATACAGTCACAAAAAATAAGCATATTTATAAGTACGTCTGAATCCGTGACAACTCTACAACAGATTTATCCATCGGATCACCAGCAATGATGGTGATACATGGCTGTGTACATTATGTATTTACAACTCGTCTAAACATCAAGCCAACAATATAAGATCTGTAAATTTGTTTTTGCAAATTTTGTGTTCTTCCCTCGGCGGGATTCGAACTCATGCTACTGAGATATCGTGACACCAAATCACCTGCACTGTATCCGATGGGCTAGACCACACGACCACCTTAGCTTTACAATAATAAAGTTTTCAACTGCCGGGTGTTACCTTTCCTCGTCAGTTTTAATCTAGCGTCGTAATGCAGTACATAATATATAAGGCATGGAGATGTTAGTGTAACAGACCAGCTCAATATCCATAGTAAAGGATCCTACTAACTAATGCAAGATACAGTCACAGAAAATAATTATATTTATAAGTACGTCTGAGTCAGTGACAACTCTACACAATTTATTCATCGGATCACCAGTAATGATGGTGATACATGGCTGTGTACATTATGTATATACAACTCGTCTAAACATCAACCCAACAATATAAGATCTGTAAATTTGCTATCGCAAATTTTTTGTTCTTCCCTCGCCGGGATTCGAACTCATGCTACTGAGATATCGTGACACCAAATCGCCTGCACTGTATCCGGTGCGCTAGACCCTACGACCACCTTAGCTTTACAATAATAAAGTTTTCGCTGGCCGGGTGTTACCTTTCCTCGTCAGTTTTAATCTAGCGTCGTAATACAGTACTAATATATAAGGCATGGAGATGTTAGTGTAACAGACCAGCTCAATATCCATAGTAAAGGATCCTACAAAATAATGCAAGATATACAGTCACAGAAAATAATTATATTTATAAGTACGTCTGAGTCAGTGACAACTCTACAACAGATTTATCAATCGGATCACCAGCATTGATGGTGATACATGGTGATACATGGCTGTGTACATTATGTATATACAACTCGTCTAAACATCAACCCAACAATATAAGATCTGTAAATTTGTTTACGCAAATTTTGTGTTCTTCCCTCGCCGGGATTCGAACTCATGCTAGTGAGATATCGTGACACCAAATCGCCTGTTCTGTATCCGGTACGGTAGACCATACGACCACCTTGGCTTCACAATAACTAATGATTAATTGCCTACATATTTAAATATACTTTGCATTTAGTAAGTAACCTTGTTAGCATATATTTGCTCGTTTGTGCACACAAGTTGTTATAATTGAATTATACCTTATACATGTATTACGGAGAGAGCTTTTATAGGCTGTGCCTGCTGCTCAATCCCTTTCATTTCTTAATGAATAAAATATGTTTAAAATCAAATCGATATATAAAACATAATTGCATTGAGCAAAGTGCACCTTATATCTAAATAAAAGTAACAATCAGTATTCTTGTTCCAACCGCTTAATAGAACAGTATGAATTGGGAATTTTCCAGTTCCCTATGTAGAAGCTTTCACTGATCAGCTCCTAATCTGGTTATGTTTATTGTTGAACTCGTGTAGGTGGACCAATATTATTATTTCAGGCCATAATTGGGAAAATATAAACAACAAACAGAAAAGTTAAAAATGTTATGTGAAATTAAATTACTGTATGTTGGTAATTGGTAACACGTTGTTTCCATATTCTTAAATCTTATCTCGCTGATAAATATCCTTAAATGACCTCATTTACATGGTTCTCTTCCTGAATGATAAGCAAGTATAAAAGGAATTAGACTTCACGAACTCTTTATATACTTCTACTATTTAATGACTAGTTTTATTATTGGCTTAAGCATTCGCAGGATGGTTTGCAGACTCTTTCTAATTCTGAATATATTATCTGTAACTACGGCACATAGTCTGTCGAAACCAAAAGGTAAGCTATGTATCATTATCTTTCTTAAATTTAAAAAATGTTTAAAATTAGTGTACGCTAACTTAAGTTTTGCTTTTAAATACTTATGTACAACACAAAGAATTTTTTTTTATATAGAAACATGTACAAATAACATATTAACTCCGACCGTGTGGGGGCTTGTAATGATCGTTTAAATCCCCAATCATCACCAAGCTGGAAATTCCATTAAAGTTCGCATTTTAGAAAAAACTTTATCTTCACACCAATAATCCAACATTAAGTACACCATTTCGCAGACAAAGAGAAGAGTACTGGATCAGAAAATTAGATACTGCAAAACCTTATGGATGTAACGATAGATACTGTAGGTAACTTGAGTAGCCCTATCTGTAGTTTAGTGAATGTGATGGATTTATTCAAAAGGTCTCTTCGTCGGCCGAGGAGTCATAGACATCGTCGCTATAAACCACCTGATATGCATGATGTTCTATAGATGGCCTTGCCGAACATATCAATAAACCTCTTGGAATTCATCACATTCGCTCTAAACTGTACTCACTTCCGCTTTCCAGACTGAACTCTCTATTAAAAGCGTTTGAAGAATACCACACTACAGATAGTCGATCTACGAAGTATAACATAGTTGCCATGGTGATGGATATTGCTAACCATAGATTATTCAGACCCGTTTTTGAACATTCGGAGGAACTTCAAAAACGTTCATTCTTCAATTTGAAGTCCACAAACAAGGGTATTGATGCTTTAAATATAAGTAATATTCTTCACCATAAAAGAGTAGAAAGCAACATTCCTGTTTACTTTAAGGATCACTCTACTCCTATAGTATCGTATTCCTATACCAACCCTGTTCATCTAAAATTTTCAATCACAAACAAGTGTTGCAGAATCTAAATATTGATGACCTCAAAGCTAAACCACCTGATTCCCATTCTCATTTCTTGTATAAATCTGCTGGCCATTTGATTTCTTGAGACCTAAACATAGTCAATAACTATAAGTTGAGACAACTTTTTTCCAAGGGTCCGAAATACAGAGAGCCACAGCCAATCAATTGGAAGCAGAACTTCAAACTTCTAATGTATCTGTTGGGGGTAATGTAAAAGACTGGGCAAAAAGAGAAAAGGTTGAGGTTGATATTCTTTCGGAGTTGATAAAATCAGTGAGGTCATTGATTCGGATAAGAGTAAGTAAGCTTAAAGGGTCAATGAGCACCAAATTTCCTTCCATCTTTAAAGACCCCCAGGTCAGTTGTCTTGCCTCCATGACAAATATGTTGTCGTTCCAGCTGACAAAGCCTCAAACTATATTGTTTTTGTTTGCAAGAAACATTACATTGACTGCCGAACTAAGGAATTCGGGATAAATAACGCACTAGGAAATCCTACATATACACTAAGTACGCTTACGAAGCAGGAGATCCTGGAAAACCACAAATCGGTTATAATCTCCTTCTGTGTTAATCCAAAGGATGAAGACCAGGATCTTCCATCCCTATATTGGATTCCTAAGCTTCATCAAAATCCTTATAAGGAAAGGTATATTGCAGGTTCATCCAAGTGTTCCACTTAAGCCCTTTCTAAAGTTCTTACTGCCATACTAACTGTAGTCAATTAGGGACTTCAGAAATATTCCGAAACGGCATATTCAAGAAGTGGTGTTAATCAGATGTGGATACTGAAAAATTCAAAAGAGTTATTGGTGAATTTACAATCTCAATCATTAAAGCATTGTACCAATCTTAAAATCTTTGATTTTTCAACTCTTTATACCACTATTCCACACACTTAACTTAAAGCTCGACTGACAAAACTCGTTAGCTTATGTTTCTTTAACAAAAAGAGCACGTTTTAAATATCTAGTTTTGGGCAGAAATTCAACTTAATTTGTGAAAAATCATAGAGTCAAGGAAAAAATACACCAAAGAGGATATCTCTGCCATGCTGGAGTTTTTAATTGACACCATATTTGTTGGATTTGGAGGTTTGGTCTTCCAACAGACTATAGGAATTCCAATGGATACCAATTGTGCTCCTCTACTGGCAGATTTGTTTTTGTATTCCTATGAAGCAGAATTTATCCAAGGGATTGTACAGAAAGGAGAAAAGAAATTAGCCAAGTTTTTTAATTTCACCTTTCGATATATTGATGATGTACTGTCTCTTAATAACAATAGATTAAGTGATCAATTACATTTAATATATCCAAGTGAACTTGAAATTAAAGGTACTACCGACACAGATAAGTCTGTTTCATATTTAGACCTTTTTCTCGAAATGACTACTGATGGTAGGTTGAATACCAAAATTTATGACAAACGCGATGATTTTAATTTTCTTATAGTCAACTTTCCATTTCTGTGTAGCAACATCCCAGCGGCACCAGCATATGGAGTATATGTGTCTCAATTGATACGTTACTCTAGAGCTAGCTCAAAGTACGTTGATTTTATTGATCGAGAAATACTGCTTTCTCAAAAGTTGCTAAGACAGGGCTATGAATCAATCAAATTAAGGTCATCACTCAAGAAATTTTACGGTCGCCATCATGAGCTGATTGGCCATTATGACACAAGTGTGTCAGAAATCATATCTGATATTCTTCCTCAGTCATAATAACCTTCCACCGTTACCAAACTGAACAAAGAAATATCACGACGGGTGCCGTATACGGTTACAGGAAATGCGTACCCTTCCGGAGCACCTGATTTTACTCCCGGTTTTTAGTGGAGTTCGTGTTTTTTCTTATTTATTATTTATAACTGTTGATGTAAATGTCCTTTGGTTTTTTAGTCTTTGTTTACTCCTTGGTTTTGATTGTTATTGTCCTTAGACCGAACTTATCGTTACAATAAACCCGACATCACCGAATTAAACTTATCACCTAATTTCTCGTTCATGTTCACACTATACGGACACTGTATAGTCTTAGAGGAATATTTTATTAGTTTTAAGTGGCTTTAAACTAGCTGTCAGTTAACTGTGAGTATTTCTTATTGTTGGGATGGACAAGTACCCGGCCAGGTCTACTTGTATTGTTTGGCTTTGTTTATTGTTGAAGGCCGTACGGTGACCTATATTTGTTAATTTTTGTGCCATATTGGTTTCTTTTTTTTTTGGAGAGTTCTCTCATTGGCATTCATACCACATCTTCTTTTTTATAATCATATACAGGAGTGTGCTCCTTGAGTAGAAACTGCTCCGAAAAATTATGAGAAGGAACAATTAAAAATAAGACTCCGTAAGTTTTATGGACACCATCACGAATTTGTTAATCCATACGATGTGTCTCTGTCTAAACTAACTTTTTTACCACGTTTTAAATTGTTGTTTGATATTAACGTTGTCTTGTCTCATAATTATCGAACGTGACCTATTTCGAAATGGGACAGTTTTGATGAGTATTATTTCGCATTACAATACGACGTGTCAGGGTACTTGTTATCCAACATTGATGTATTTAGTTATGATAGTAATCTAAACGTCACTGGCGAGTCGTATATTGACGAAACGCACGTATGGTGTAATACATTATAAGCCTGGTACCTTTGATAACTATAAGCATGTCGAAATGTCCTATTGTAATGTTTATTTGTGTATTGCTCTGTGCGTCATGTTTTTGAATTTATTTGTACTGTCTGTTGTCCTGTCATTGTTATCGTTGAGTGTTATATTGAACATTGCCATACAAGCGCGATGTTTGGCTAGCCGCTCAACCAGGTTCAACCAACAATATAATGTTTTTGTTTTCGGTTGGTTTTTTTAGCCTTTCTTTATCTGAAAGTTTTTTATTACCTATAAAATATAGAGTTGCAAAATTCAAAATGTCGACTTCATTTTAAACATCAACATAAATAAAACACCCAATTATAGGTTTTTGTATTTATTTGCTTATTGAATTAACATATATGTGCCTTATTATTCAATAAAACTATTACAGATGTATGTGTATACATTGACGGTTCACAACACTCTAACGGTTCACACTGGTACGATGGTTGTGATCATAAATGTGAATGTGAAGATTCTATTATAAACTTCTATAACTGTACTGCAAGGTAAATTATCATGAGACTATACATCAGAATATATAGATAACCACATCATTTCTAATAACTGTACATCAAGGTGAATTATCATGTGACAATACATGTGAATATACAGATAATCACATCATTTTTTATAACTGTACATCAAGGTAAATTATCATGTGACAATACATGTGAATGTACAGATAATCACATCATTTCTAATAACTGTACATCAAGGTAAATTATCATGTGACAATACATGTGAATGTACAGATATTCACATTATTTCTAATAACTGTACATCAAGGTAAATTATCATGTGACAATACATGTGAATGTACAGATAATCACATCATTTTTTATAACGGTTAATCAAGGTAAATTATCATGTGACAATACATGGGAATGTACAGATAACCACATCATTTGTTATAACTGTACAGCAAGGTAAATTATCATGTGACTATACATCAGAATATATAGATAACCACATCATACTTTATAACTGTACATCAAGGTAAATTATAATGGGAAAATACATGTGAATGTACAGATAATCACATCATTTTTATAACTGTACATCAAGGTAAATTATCATGTGACTATACATGTGAATGTACAGAGAATCACATCATTTTTTATAACTGTACAGCAAGGTAAATTATCATGTGACTATACATGTGAATGTACAGATAATCAAATCATTTTTTATAACGGTTAATCAAGGTAAATTATCATATAACTATATAAATGTGAATGTACAGATAATCACATCGTTTTTTATAACTGTTTAGCAAGGTAAATTAGCATGTGATAAGATATGTAAATGTAAAGATTATATTACCAACTTTTATAACTGTACGGCAAATAAGTTATTATGTGATTAAACGTGTGAATATTAAAATCATCAAATCAATCACTATAACTGAACAGCTAAATCAAATAATGTCATTTTGTACAAAATTAGTCCTACACCCACCTGAATCTTGACCTTGAGATCAGCGTCTATGGTTAAACAGTTAGGTAAATATCATGTGACTTTACCTGTAAATTGGAAACCTGTACAACAATCTATATTTAAAGAGCCTCACGTCAACTTCTATCTTTAACTGTATTATAAATCAAACTTTCATTTGATTTTACCTGTGACTTTAAAAACCCTCACACTAATTTTCACAACGGTTCCACAAGGTAAAATTTAATGTGCTGATACCTGTGAATGCAAAGATATTTACAGTATTTCATCAACTGTAAAGCATGTAAACTGTCATGCTATTTTACCTGTGACTTTAACGATCAACACACCAACTTTATAACTGTACAACAAGGTAAATTCGTAAGCAGCAATTATTCATATATATGATGTTCAAGCTTAAATCACATATAATCCAATTACTGAGTTTTTGCGTTTTGCCAGACTGTTGTATTGAATGCGTCTTTCATTCCTTGTAAACCTTATTTTTTATAATTGTTTTATCAAAAACAAAACAAATAGAAAAGATATATATTGAGTCCCACATTGAGGTATACATTTGATAGTTTTCAAAGTTTCTTATTTTTTTTAAAGGTTTTATAGAGAATACATGATACATTCGATCACCTTATTAGAAAGGTATCCTAGAACTGGAAGTTCGACAACATCTATATTAAGTCGTTGACATTGAAAAATAATTTTCTGACATCTTTATGAAGACCATGTTATGTTTGTATATTGACAGATGCAAAGCTTACTCCAGCTTACCATCAATCTGTACATTAAAACAAGACCCAGGAGATTCCTGTTGTCAGATTCCAGACTGTGGATCCTATACTGCAATTACTGGAAACAAATTCACAGGAACCATTCCACCAAACAAATTTAATCTGGTTCCCATAGGAACACATTCTGTATTCTATGGATCCAGTCAGAATCCTAATGCTTTACAAGGTAATAGTAGTAAATTTAATAAACTTTTATGTTTTCATGATACTTCTTTGTCTATGGTGATCAGTAAAATTATTCACCTATATAGTAATACTATAGTCAATTTTCAATTAATTACAAACACACAGAGTGAATAAATCAGTAGTTGATATAAGATCTGCTTGCACATCTAGTTCCTATTGTAAGAACTGAAATCCTGGAGTTTTAGTACTGTGTATAGATAATAACTTTAATAATTATGAAAAAGTTTTGAAGACGGAAAATTAATATAATTAAAATCCAAATGTTTGACTTTATTCACAATTACCTTTTTATAAAAAGCGCTGCAGGGCAAATTATTTAGATGTTCCAAGGACCGTACACTCATTTAGAATTTGTTGCAAGATAGGAGAGGAGTATTGGAGAAGTTAAATGTTTTGCTCTATAAAATAAAAACGTGTGTCTCTCAAATTGATGCCTGCATACATTAAAATCATAATCATAAATATTCCTTTTAAAAAAAACGTTTGTTTATTATTATATCTTGCCATATGTTTAATAAGATATAAAAGAGAAACACATTTTCAAAATATCACAACTGAGTGCATTAGGGAATTTAAAGCAAAACTTGTAATTATGTCTTATAGATGCCTGCATATACAAGAACAACGTTTACAAGCAAGGAGCCTCTTGGGATGACGAATGTAATTATATGTGTATATGTTTGAACGGACCAAAAGGACTGTACAGATGTATATCAAAGTATGATTTTCTATATATGAATTAAATACCTTCAAAAACAGGACCTGAATAATTTTGTTTATTTCGAAATACTACAAAATCTTTCTAAATGTCTGTGTCAAGATCATAGTTATATTCGTTGTTTCATTTTAATTCATTATAGTATAAACATTATCTTGTCTTTTGTTAAATTTTTATAAAAATTCTTTTGTACACCATACCAAACATTTCACATACTAAAACAATAATAGGTTTTTGTCAAGTAAACCTCAAATCGAACAATGTTAATAGCTTCACTCTTTGTCACGTGCGGTACCGGTGCCATCATAACTATTGTAAACATTTTAACATTAATAAGGAATAATGTATCTCTGCCGTCTGGAATTATAAACAACTGTCATAAGTAGGAGGTTTATCTAGCTATCAAACCATGTTTAATACGCTACTTTTCTTTTTAAAAATGCTGGTTATTAAAAAATATGGAAGTTGTTTTTCACGTGTTCTGATGATTTATAGCTTAGATTTGCCAGTGTATATGGTATGGGCTTTCCCTGTTTGAATTTGCCTTTGATAATTTTGTTATCCTTCTTCAATATCAAAACACTATTTAAGATGTCCATCCTTGAAGAATTTTGTTATCCGTTTTTATATAACAACACTATTTAGGTGTCCAACTTTGGAGTATTTTGTTATCCTTTTTTATATAACAACACTATTTTAGGTGTCCAGCCTTGGAGTATTTTGTTATCCTTCAATACAACTCTATTTAAGGTGTCCAGCCTATCCAGCATTACCATCATACTGTAAAAAGAACATGGTACCAGGACAATGTTGTCCAGATATTGGTTGTGATGTGCCTGGATTTGGTACCATAAACCCATATCCTCAGCTTGTATCCAATCAAGACCCAACAAAAATAGGCTTGCCACAAACACCGGCTCCAACAAGTCTTGTGCCAATCATACAAATTGATCCTAACCCCTCACAAAATATTACTGGAAGAATTCCAGGAGGAGGATACCCCATCAAACCAGATCAAATCGCTGTAATCAGTAGTAAGTTAACTTAATATTCATGTAAATCATTATCCTTCATACAATACCTCTAGTAGTATTATATAAAAGAGGAAACTCCGTCAAACTGATCACATGTCTGGTGGAATCAATAGTTACTTAACTTAATTGCATGGAAAGATAAACAATTAATCTTGGTCAAATTTTGGTATCATTTGTAATTTAACATATTAGTAGATAAGTAGTAAGTGAACCAAGTAGCAAAGAAAGACGAGTAAATACTTACCCTATATTGATTACAACTAAAAGTAATTCTAGAAGAGCTCGATGATACCCGATAAAACCTAATCTTCTTCCTGGATTCTGAACTACATTTACCTAGATATAGGTAAATTCGTACCTCACATACAATACAACTGGTGGAATCACAATAGGAAAATAAAAAATCAAACCTAGATATTAAACCTGGTATCCATAGAAACTTGATGTAAACCTTCATCCTGTACACTTCACGATTTGTAACTCATGGAGGAAAATAACCATGACACACACAGACAATTATCTTAACAAGTTCAATCATGAACCTTAGTCAAGTCTCTGTTCTCAATATTATATGTAGAAATTGGAACTGTAATATTAAGCAAATAATACTAGTGGATTTCATGAGAGAGAATTTCCCTTCTAATCATATTAAATATAAATCAAAGGATGAAAAGTAGAATTAAATTCAAAATGGAATTATCTAATCAACTCTGGTCAAACTAAAGTCAGATGTTGGTTATAGTCAATATCTATCATACTGCGTATTGCTGTTAACTGGAAACCGACAAAAAACGATATTCTTACCAACAGTGTCAATACTGACGGGAGGGATTGTACTTTCATTTAATAAAAACATAATCTTTCAATCTGTTAAATTGAGGGATGGAGCTGGTCTGACAGTAACTGCAAGTAGTCCTTTGTTAATTTATGTATCATTTTGCTTAGTTTCTTTTGTTACTTTTTCTGAAATCGAACTCGAACTTCTTGAATACTGAGTTTCATTGTGCTAATTGCTATGTGTTTCTTTATTCTACCTTGGCTAGATGTATAGGGGGACGGTTGAGATTTCACAAAACAGGTTTAATCCCGTCACATGTTTGCGCCTGTCTTAAGTCAGAAACTTCTGGCCTTTGTTCGTCTTGTGTAATTCTAGTTCATTGATATGTTTAAGAGTTTAGTGTGACGTCTAATCTCACTGAAGTAGCACAAATTGTCTTAAGAAGCCAGGTGAGGACACCCACCGGTATGAGATATTTTTTCGCTGCGATAAAAACCCTTTGGTGGCCTCGTTTGTTGTTTTCCGCGGTCGGGTTATAGTCTCTTTGACATTATCCTCATTTCCATCCTCAATTTTAATATTAAAAGATATGCAGAACGCTGCAGTGTATGGTAATTTTCCATTTAAATTACTCGAGTTAATTGGTCAACTGTGTAGCAAAAAGTATTTTTACTAAACTATCATGTCTGCTGAAAAAGAAATGTTGTATACTGTGCACATTTACTCTGTTCTCACAAGAACTATAAAAAGTTATCCGTATATAAATACACAAAAAAACTATTTATTTTGAATATTTGTTGAATTAATTTTGTAATGTGGTTACAAGTTAATTCTGACAATGTGTTAACTTTTTAATTTGTTTATAAGAAAAAAACATGTGAATAAACTCGTCATAGATACCAGGACTAAATTTTATACATACGCCAGACGCGCGTTTCGTCTACAAAAGACTCACCAGTGACGCTCAAATCTAAAAAAAGTTTTTAAAAAAATAAGAGGGAATCTTGTTTTATATTTTGTTAATCTATATAAAGATTGTTTGTATACGATCGTGGTTTTATTCATTGTATGCTATCTTTTTATTTACACATTAGTTTGACATAGAACAAAATACAGCTGCAGATAATGCACCGTAGTATGCTATTCATAGATCAGTGTGCATATACTGACAAAGTATATAACAAGGATAAGCTATTTATTTATTATGGTATTATATTTACAGATCAGTGTGTATACAAAAACAAAGTATACAACAAGGGAGAGTCCTGGGATATTGACTGTGACTTTACTTGTACCTGTGTAGATGGATCCACTGGATATTATGAATGTAAACCCAGGTAAAGAATTCAATGACAGTTAGGACAAAGGATTATTTAAGTACAAAATAGACCCTGAACATGTTGCTCATTACGATAGTTCCTCACATGTCTAGGAAAAATGCCCTTGCAGATCTTAGTTTCAAGTTTCAGAATCAAACTTGTCAAAACTTGTTGGTCTTGACTAAATTGTTGTTAAGGTCTACTGTTTGTTCATTGTTTAGCTTATCAATTTTCAAGGCACTGGTTTATTTTTTCACCTGGAGATTTGTCATTGTTAGTGTTGGTATAAGAACAGTTTTAATATATATTTGAAGGAATGTGACTCATTGCAGCGAGGGTACACAAAAAAAACCTTTAAAATTTAGCAACTTTTTGAATTGCTTTTTGTTTCAGATTTTCAAAATTTTTCGTATTTAATGAAACCATTTTGGTTTAGAGCTTTCAATGCTACTGTGTCTTACTTCAAATAAAGTGTCAGCCTTTTCATGTCAAAACTATACATCATCCTGTTATATGCAATAAGCCTTCATTCATCAAATGGATATTAGGGGCAATGATTATCGAACGTTACATAATCAACACAATTTTTTCTAATATAAACAAAAGTTTCAAACATGAGCTTTTTTTATTTCAGCCCTTAATTCCATACAAATTAACCCAAACATTTGTGTGTATGCAATTTATCTTGTCAGTCTAATGTCTGAAGTGTCGCACCATCTGATTTGTGACCAAATGGGGAAATTGAATTGAGAATAATGGCTTTATTGAAGTTAAGTAACCCTTATCATGTTAATATAAACTCCATTTATTATCTCGGAAATGTGCATTTGATAATGGTGGACAAAAACATTTATTTAGACTGAAGCTATAGCCCATGTACAAAACAAAGGCTCCATAGAATACTTTACCATGATTTATTTATAAAGAATTGTTGTATCACTTTTAATATGATATGTGATGATCTTGAGACTCTATTTGTTATTTCAGCAGTTTTACTACAAAGATTGAAAAAACAATTTGTCAATGTTTTTCAACACATTTCTGTTTTATTTGTAGGTGTCCAACATACAATAACTTACCAAAACAGTGTTTCACAACAACTGTACTTGGCAAATGTTGTATAACAATCCAATGTGTCTCCAAAGATGGATCAATTGTGAAGCCTAATGCTCAATTCCCAGTTGTTGGTTTATATACTGGTGGATTCTCAGGATTTAGACCTGGAGTATCCTATAAACCAGGAGTCAACACTACTAGTGTTGATGGATGTAAGACTTTCTTTTTAAAAATTATACAGATCGTTGGAGATAAAGTCAGAATTAATAATAGTTATTGCACTTGTTTCTTTTGTGTTTGTTTTGACCAGCATTTAAGGTGGTACTTAGTAGCAGTATACCAACTTCACCTGCATATGGGATTTGACAAAAGCTAGCAGCTCCAACTCAGACTTTGCAAAACGTCATCAGTGTCTGAGCAATAAGGTTATTATCCAGGGGTATGTCAAAAAACGTCTCGTACTTTTTTTTAAAAAGTTCATTGGAAGGTACTAAGATCTTGTTGATTAAAATTCCGTATCAACTTCACAAATAAAACATGATGGTCTTGATGTTAAGATTCTGCGTACTGAAGTCGTTTTTCATCTTAACAACGTTTTATATTGTTCTTTTATTGATCTTTGTTATATTTCTGATATCATTTTTAACGTTTGGTTTGTCTTCTGTGCTACTAATTTGAGTTGTCTCGGTACTGATACATCCCGTCAATGTGTTTGTATTATTTTTCAATTTTGCTGGTGTGTTTTATATACGCGAATTTGCGTGTTTCTTTGGTTCTTTTAACGTATACCTGTACTTTAAAAGTTCCTGTCATTATGTTACTGTTCTTTATTAACCAACTTAGTACATTATTGTCAAAAATGACTGGTTATTAAAAATAACATATTTTCTGTAATGGCCCTGTTTTTCTATAATGGCCCTGTTTTTTCTGTAATGGCCCTGTTTTTCTGTAATGGCCCTGTTTTTCTGTAATGGCCCTGTTATTTCTGTAATGGCCCTGTATTAATGCCCAGCTTGTCTGTATTAAGCCCATGGTTAGGGTTTTTAATAAAGTTTTAATAAAATTAAGCTGTAAAGAGTATAATACCTTTTTGTTTTTTATTTAATTTAGTAACCAGTAACAAACATTAAAAGAACCATATAAAGGGATCACTGTTCATCCTGTTTTTCAACACATAACTTCTTTCAACATAATATCTTGGATATTTGGTATCTTTAAAGCTTGATCATGGTGAAGTACAAACTATTTTTTTCAAACTAAACTGTCATTAAAGAGTAAGAGAGTACATCAAGTTGGCAGCAACACATACACCTTTTTCAGTTGGTTAATAAATGTATTAAGAAATGGGTATTTTTATGATGGCCCTGTTATATGTCCTTGGTCAGTAATAATGGCCTCAGATGTCTGTAATGGCCCTCGGCGTTGACCGGGCCATTACAGACTTCCTCGACCATTATTACAGACCTTGGACATATAACAGGGCCATTATAAAAATACCCATTCATTAATACTATAATTATAAATTTGAAAAAACGACAAAATTATTTTACTGTCGTAATGGTGTTAATCATATATTGATTCGTAAAAGTTATAAAGAACTTTTGGACAATTTTAAATATCGGTCTATTTCTGAATTGATTTTCACATAACTTTTGATTTTTTAACCCTGTATACCAACATTCCCAATGTAAAATTATAATATTTTTTTTATTTGATAATGGACGACGAAATTTCTTCCTATGTGACGTTTACATTTTCTGACGTCAGACACGCGAAGCAATAAATTTGTTTTTTAAATTGATAGATGCTTTAGTGCATTTTTGTAAATGATTGTTTGTTTTGGGCTATTGTAACGCAGTAATAACTGCTGTATCCATATTTTGATTTTGATTTAGTATGTCTATTTTGTGTACGCATCGGTTGTAAATATTACGAAATTTGATGCGACTATCATAAAGTGAGAGGTTTTGCGCTATGAAACCAAATATTTAATCCACCATTTTTTTACTTTTAAAAACGATTAAAAAGTCAGAAATATAACAGTTGTTCTCTATTATGTGTTTTGTCATTTGATTTTGGCATTTTATAAGGAACTTTACGATTGAGTTTTCCTCTGATTCAGTTTTTTTTTAAGATTTTACTTTTTACAAAACGCAACAGAGTGATAGTTCTTTAATAAAACAGCAGCCAGCACATTTGATTCATGATGTATTGTAAAGGGAATATTAAGCTTTAGCTTTAACAAATAGGTTTTTTGTCAATCTCCTACATGCATATCCAATGACATTTTTCCGATTAAATGTGTGGTTCAGTTCTTTTGATTTTTTCTTATATTTTATCAAAGGGTCAAAGTTTTTTTGTTTTTTTTTTTTATTTTAGCCAATATTAATTTAATGAAGATGTTTGAAACTACCTTAAATAAGGCACAACAGTAGTATACCGCTATTTAATAGTCTTAAATTTACAAAAAGAAAACAAATCCGGGTCACAAACCTAAACCTAGGTAAACACATCAACTATAACACAAAAACAACAAAACAATAGAAATACTGAAAAGGCGAAATGAATTAAATCGGCGAAGCTTTATGTCATGAACTAACTGTATCCCAGATATATGTATTGTTCTTCTTAACTTTTATAAAATCATTTGAGGTATAAAACTACTAATGCATAGCCCAAATGCTTTCTATGTCAAATTCTGCGATTTCAAGCATTAATTGATACTTTGTCGTAAGTTAAAATAAAAAAGTGGCAATCATTTCCTGAAAAATCTTAACCTAACTTAACATACCTTTGATTGAATATTGCAGCGCATTGGTTCCAGGAAGTTTCTTAGTACCAAACCCAGTACTTCTGATCTAAACAACAGGACAATCGTACCCTCCTAATATAACTCCATACCTTCATTTACATTTTAAAAAAACTTTCATAAGGGTTTTACAGTGATTCCAAGGACCCAGGCTTTCATTTTATACGGAAAATACCAAAATAATTTACCTATTGAGAAAGATACAGCTATGCGTAGGAATTATTGTGCTTTAGATAAATTATGTACTTCTTTCTGGTATGCTCTTCCCGACCGGGCCTGCATTATTGGTTCTATACTTTTACCAAAAGTGTTTGAGGCCAAAGGTTGTTTTATTTTATCTTATATGACATAAATTTTCATTAATTTACATAGGAGAAAGGATGATTTTCTAGCTTAAACAAAAAGGGGGGAAGCAAAATAATTTTGCTCCTATGAGGCAGTCTTTGTAAATATTTTAACACGAGTTTCATTAACATATATTATTGTTTTATGACTATTATACTACTGTTCTTGATATAATGATATTTCAAATCTTTCGTGATTTACTTAAACAAAATAGGGTCTATCTGAATGTTTTAAAAATGAAAGTAGTATATCATATTTTTAACTACTTTACAGTGAATTTTATTCATATCGTTTTAGTAGATTTTGCAATTGAAGTGACTATCGATAGTGAGCTACTAAATTGTTATTTGTTGAACAGGATCTGCTTACCTTACCGGGGCACTTGAGATCAAACTCTCAATGTTTGGTTGGGTTCGTGTTCGTGTTTTTGTTCCTTGCTCTTTAGTTTTATATGTTGCGTCGTTTGTACATTTATTTGTCTGTTTGTCCTTTTCTTTTTTAGCCATGTCTTTGTCATTTTGTTTATCTTTGCGCATAACCGTCCCTCTTGTATCTTTTATAATCAAGGTGACAATCGACATCAAATTATTATGATTATGTGTTGTGTTTACAGTGGGTTGTATCTACAAAGGACAATTGAACATAATAGTGTGTCTTGTGTTAACAGTGGGTTGTATCTACAAAGGACAATTGAACATAATAGTGTGTCTTGTGTTAACAGTGGGTTGTATCTACAAAGGACAATTGAACATAATAGTGTGTCTTGTGTTAACAGTGGGTTGTATCTACAAAGGACAATTGTACATTATGATATTTTGTGTTGTGTTTACAGTGGGTTGTATCTACAAAGGACAATTATACATTATAATATTGTGTCTTGTGTTAACAGTGGGTTCTATCTACAAAGGACAATTGTGAATTATGATATTTTGTCTTGTGTTAACAGTGGGTTGTATCTACAAAGGACAATTATACATTATGATATTTTGTGTTGTGTTTACAGTGGGTTGTATCTACAGAGGACAATTACATCAAGTTGGTGATGAATGGGACGATGGTTGTGATTTCCATTGTAAATGTGTGGATAGTAAAACAGGAAGATATCAGTGTACTGCTCAGTTAGTATTTTTATTTTATTGTTTACCTCTAATTAGAGTTTAACGAAAATGAAGGGTTTTAAATATTTCATTGGTATTTTTTTCTAGGAATTTTGTGAAAAAAGTAAATTATTCAGCTTTTGCTGATAAGAATGGACAAAGGAAGCTAACTCCAAGTCAGTACCAAGTCAGGAATATGACAGTTCTTGTTCGTTTTTTATGCGTTTTGTTATTTGATTTTGCAATGCGATTATGGACTTTCCGAATTCATTTTCCTCTAAGTTCAGTATTTTTGTGATTTAACTTTTTTCAATAATGTTTACCCAATTGATTCCACTGCAATCTATTCATTGCGGTGCTAACAAGCAATGCTTTTCCAGTGACATGCATGATTTCCTGTCCTTTTTCCTAGTTGGTTTTATTATCGTTTGACTTACTATGACACTTTTATGTCTTATTAATTCAGATGTCCAGAGTTCACCAGACTTCCTGCTCTCTGTGAACTTATACCTGTATCTGGTCAGTGTTGTAAGAGACTGCAATGTAGAACTCCAACAACAGTAGCCCCGGGTGTTGTAACTCCTACTTCAATCATATCAACACCAGATCCTCACCCTGGATGTACTGATGTCATAGAAAACTGTGCGAATTTTGGCCATTCTGTATGTCAGCCACCATATGATGCATGGGCAAGGAGAAATTGTCAACATTATTGTGGAATGTGCGGTATGTATTCACTATAGTTTCTTTTGCAATTGAAATTCTATCAACTTGAAACTTAGTAAACATATTTCCTATGATATGATCTTTCAAACTAAAAGTTTTGACCCTTATTATACTGTCAACATAGAAAATTATAGTGCCCGTTTCAGTCAAGGTAGTTTTCGATGAACTGGATTTTCCATCACTGACTTGAATACCTAAACTACATACCTAAACTCCACTTGTATTTTTGTCCATCGGATGAGTTAATATAAAAAAGAAGATGTGGTATGATTGCCGATGAGACAACTATTCACAAAAGACCACAATGACACATACATTAACAACTATAGGTCACCGTACGGCCTTCAACAATGAGCAAAGCCCATACCGCATAGTCAGCTATAAAAGGCCCCGATAAGACAATGTAAAACAATTCAAACGAGAAAACTAACGGCCTTATTTATGCAAAAAAATGAACGAAAAACAAATATGTAACACATAAACAAACGACAACCACTGAATATACAGGCTCCTGACTTGGGACAGGCACATATATAAATAATGTGGCGGGGTTAAACATGTTAGCGGGACCCCAACCCTCCTCCCCCTAACCTGGGACAGTGTATAACAGTACAACATAAGAACGAACTATAAAAATCAGTTGAAAAAGGCTTAACTCATTAGATGGACAAAAATATAAGTGGACGTGGCCGGGTACTTATACATCCCGACACAAAAAGACACAATGAACAGATCTGAGAGTACTCGCAGTTATCTGACAGCTAGTTCAAAGCCACTAACAGCTAATAAAAAAATTTTGCATCTAAGACTAAACTATCGATCCGTACACATCCAACATCCAATGGTTAAGCCTTTTTCAACTGATTTTTACAGTTTGTTTTTATGTAATACTTACTGTTACACCACATTCCCATGTAAGGGGAGGGTTTGTGATCCCGCTAACATGTTTAACTACGCCACATTATTTATGTATGTGCCTGTCCCAATTCAGGAGCCTGTAATTCACTGTTTGTCGTTTGTTTATGTGTTACATGTTTGTTTTTCAGTCATTTTTTTAAATCTAAATAAGGCCTTTAGTTTTCTCGTTTGAATTGTTGTACATTGTCATATCGGAGCCTTTTATAGCTGACTATGCGGTATGGGCTTTGCTAATTGTTGAAGGCCGTACGGTGACTTATAGTTGTTAATGTCTGTGTTTTTTTTTTGGTCTCTTGTGGACAGTTGTCTCATTGGCAATCATACCACATATTGTGTCCATACAAACATCGGTATATTGCTTGGTCTTCAAAGTGCTCCATGAAACCTCTTCCTTAATTATTAACATCTATTTTATCAGCAATCAAAGCCGAGCTTCTAAGGAATTGTTTGTTTCAAAAGGTGGCGTGAATCAGATGTGTATACAAAAAACTTTTTGAGTGCATAGTGCACACTTGGATTCTCTCATCTTGCAATAATAATAAAACCTTTGACTTTTCTTTACTTTACACAAGTATTGCCAATTCCGAACTAAAAGAAAAATTGAAAGAGTTGGTATTGCTTTGTTTCATATAAAAGAATGGCGATCGTAGATGCAGGAATTTTGTCTTGAGGATGGATAAATCCTACTCTGATTCAACAAAACATTCTATGAAACTAACATTATCAAGCTTGCTTTCTTGATTGGTAACATATTTGTTACAACTGCAGGACTTTTTTTAAACAAACTATCGACATTCCAATGGGAACCAATCGTGCCCCTCGTCTTGTCGACTTGTTTCTTTATTATTAAAATTAGTTAGCAAAGGTACTAGGATTATAATGTAGTACGTCAGACGCGCATAAGACTCATCAGTGACGCTCATATCAAAATATTTATAATATTTGTAAAACCAAACAAGTACAAAGTTGAAGAGCATTGAGGATCCAAAATTCCAAACAGTTGTGGCAAATCTATGCCTGGGATCAGAAAATCCTTAGTTTTTCCAAAAATGAAATTATTGTTAACAGGAAATTTTAAACAAAAAACGACCACATTATTGATGTTCATGTCAACACCGAAGTGTTGACTACTGGGCTGATGATACCATCTGATACCTTAGACTGACTTCATACAGGAACGTCTTACTAGTAGTAAGAAAGATTAGAAGTTAGCAATATTCTTTAAAAGAGGGACGAAAGATACCAAAGGGACAGTCAAACTCATAATCTAAAACAAACTGACAACACCATGGCTAAAAATGAAAAAGACAAACAGAAAAACAATAGTACACATGACACAACATAGAAAACTAAAGAATAAACAACACGAACCCCACCAAAAACTAGGGGTGATCTCAGGTGCTCCGGGAGGGTAACAGATCCTGCTCCACATGTGGCACCCGTCGTGTTGCTTATGTGATTACAAATCTGGTAAATAGTTTTAATTCGGTAGGTCACATTCATGAAAGGGAAGGGGATTGTAGTTACGACGTAAGGAACATATCCGATATCATTTGTGAAACGGTTATTCCATAACGGTCAACCAACTCGTGATGGCGTCCGTAAAATTTACGAAGGGATGATTTCAACTTTACCATTTGGAACTCTTGGTTTAATAGCTTCCTTGTGAGCAGTAACCCTCTATTAAGAAAATCATGATAGGAAATGCAAGCACGGGAATATCGTTTCAATTGGGAGATATATACCCCGTATGCAGGTGCTGCTGGAATGTTGCTACTTAGACATGGAAAGTTCACAATTGGAAAGCTGAAATCATCTCTTTTGTCGTAAAGTTTTGTTTTCAACCGACCCTCATTGTCAATTTCCAGATGTAAGTCAAGATATGAAGCCGACTTAACTGTATCTGTAGTATCCTATATCTCCAATTCGATGGGATAGATGCGTTCCACATAGTCACCAAATTTTGAATTGTTTAGTGAAAGAACGTCATCTATATAGCGGAAAGTAGAGTTAAAGGATATTGCTAACTTTTTATCTTTCTTTCTAAGAAGTTCCTGCATGAAGGCAGCCTCATAATAATAAAGAAACAAGTCGGCAAGTAGAGGGGCACAGTTTGTTCCCATTGGGATGCCGACAGTCTGTTGAAAAACACGTCCTCCGAACGTTACAAATATGTTGTCAATCAAGAAATCAAGCATCTTGATAATATCGGTTTCAGAGAATTTTTTGTTTGAATCAGAGTGATTCTTTACAAAGTATGATTTATCCCTCCCTAAGACAAGATACTTGTATCTACGTTGGCCATTCTTTTTTATGAAGCAAAGTAATACCAACTCTTTTAATTTGTCTTTTAGTTTGGAATGTGGAATACTTGTGTAAAGAGTAGAAAAGTCAAATGTTTTAATACTGTTACAAGATGAAAGAGAGTTAGATTGTATGTACTCTAAAAGATCTTTGGAATGTTTAAGTATCCACATCTGATTCACCCCACCTCTAGAATAGGCAGTTTCACAATAACTTTGAAGCCCGTCTTTGATTGCTGATAAAATAGATGTTAATAATTTAGAAAGAGGTTTCGTTGAGCACTTGGAAGACCCAGCAATATACCGTTGTTTGTAAGGACACTTATGTAGTTTAGGTATCCAATACAGTGATGGAAGATCCAGTTCTTCATCTTTGGTTGAAATACCAAAGGAACAAAGAACAGACCTATGATGTCCTCTTTGGTAAGTGTCGTGAGGGTATATGTTGAGTTTCCAAGTGAATTGTCTATACCTAATTCGTTTATCAAGCAATTAATGTAGTGACTTTTACAGACAAAAACGATGTTATTTGGGGCTTTGTCTGTGGGGACAACAACATATTTATCATGGAGGTCGGATAAGTGTTTAGCAACATTTGGGTCTTTAAAGATTGACGTAGCATGGGCATTGATGGACCCATTCAGTTTCTTGATTCTTATTTGTATTAACGACCTCACTGCCTTAATCCATTCGGATAGACTGTCTACGTCTTCCTTTTCACGTTTAGCCCATTGCCTGGCATAATCCTCTACTGAGTCCATCAAAATTTCAAAGTTGTATTTTCAATTGATGGATTTAGGCTCACGATATTTCGGACCTTTCGATAACACATTTCGTAGAGAAGTGTTATTAACAATGTTAAGGTCACCGGTATTAACGTGGCCAGCAGGATTATATATGAATTGGGAACTAGCACAAGTGCAATCAGGAGGTTTAGACTTGAAGTCGTCAATATCGAGATTCTGCAAAACGCGTTTGTAATTGAAAATTTTAGTTGCAATAGGTTTGGTATAGGTATAAGAAATTATTGGTACAGACTGGTCTTTGAAATAAGGAGGTATTTTCGATTGAACTAATTTATGATGAAGGATATTGCCTAGGTTGACGCCATCGAGACCTTTGTTGGCAAAGGAAAGATTAAGAAAAGATCTTTTCTATTTTTCATCTTTTTCAATGCGAACTGGCTTGAAAAGTCTGTGACTTGCAATATCCGAAATTATAGCTTGAAGTTTGTATTGGTTTGAATGAGGGTTTGTAACAGTGGATTCCAAACACAAAATTGAACAGAGAATGAAGTTTTGAAAGGGGTAATGAATAAAGTTTCGTGCGAATGTGATGAATACCTAACGGCTTTTGTATGAATGACAGCAAGTCATTAATAGAGACATCATGCAGAGAAGGTGATGTATAATGACGATGACCATGACTGCGTCTACGTCGAGGAGTCAAGTTGAAAATATTCATCACATTCACCGAGTTACACGAAGGACTAGATAGAATACCTATACCATCAATTTTGTCATTGCAGCCATACGGTGTTGCAATTCCCAATTGTCTAATCCAGTAGTCTTCTTTTTGCCTACGGAGAGTCGTTGAAAGATTAGGATTGTTAGAGCTATGGTATATCTTTTCGATAATGCGAAGTGTCATAGAAACGATGGAATGATTGGGCTGATTGAAATGCTGGTATAGAATGTCGTTAGCATTGAGGTTAATGTCTGATCTATGACCGCACATACGTTTGTTTAGCCTTCCTTTCGTTTCACCGACGTATACCAATCCGCAAAGGCTGCACTCTAATCCGTAGACGACATTTATCGATTTACAATTCAGATCATCGTAACTTCTGGTAAAATATGACTTCTTGGTCAAATTGCTAGTGAATTCAGCATCTGTAATTAAAATAGCACATGTTTTGCAGCCTTTGGTCTCACATTTTAACTTTACCTTCCGCTATATAGAAGATGGTCTCTCACCAAAATAGCACATGTTTTGCAGCCTTTGGTCTCACATCTTAACTTTACCTTCCGCTATATAGAAGATGGTCTCTCACCAAATAGTAAAATATTTGGTGACTATGTTTAACGAATCTATCCAATCGAGTATTAGTATTCTGTTTCCCTCTTTTAGTTTATGTTGATGTTTAAAACAAATCCTGTGAAAAAAATATTCACACTCCATTACCAAGTTTTAATAACTTAAAACCGATTTTGCCTTACCTTCCTCATTTGAAATCATAGTTTTTAATACAGTTCAATCCGCTGTGATGACAGTATTTATAATTGTCATTGTATTTTACAGCTCAGCCTGGTGTGTGACCACACCTTCCCCTTTATGTCAAGATAAACTTCCAAACTGAGATTTATATGGTAAAAAGGTTTGTGACGACGAGTATGTGCCATGGGCTAAATAAAACTGTCAATAGTATTGTGTGATGTGTTGTAACTATCATAATTTGTCAGATTATTTTCAATATATGAATTCTGTGTTAAACTTTAATAGCATTATGTATTCGGGTTTAGTTTTCTGTAATTAGTTAATACTTCAGTTTCATTATGTATATCTCTTTCATATTCATTTGTTAAAATTTCCTGTTTGCAATAGCATGAATTGTCCTATATAATAAGGATGTTCTTATCCCGGGCATAAAAACAATGCCGTATTTGGCAAAACCTTTTCAACTTTTTATCTTCAGTGCTGTACAACTTTGTACCTTTTTCACTTTCGATCTTTTATATCTGGGCGTTATGTATTCGGGTTTAGTTTTCTGTAATTAGTTAATACTTCAGTTTCTTTATGTATATCTCTTTCATATTCATTTGATAAAATTTACTGTTTGCAATAGCATGAATTGTTCTATATAATAAGAATGTTCTTATCCCGCGCATCAAAACAATGCCGTATTTGGCGAAACCTTTTCAACTTTTGATCTTCAGTGTTGTACAACTTTGTAATTTTTATCACTTTCGATCTTTTATATCTGGGCGTCACTTGTAAGTCTTGTGTGGACAAGGCGCGTTTTGGCGTATTGAATTGTAAACCTGATGCCTTTTGTTATCTATTAATCATGTTTTTCTTTGTCTAATATGTTCTATTAATTTGTATTGTAGTCCTGTAATATTATGTTGTCATTTCAATGTTATATTTAACTTTGCCATTAAAGTGCGAGGTTTGTCATGCCACAAAACCAGGTTCAACCCACCACTTTTATTCCCCTTTAAAAGTGTCCTGTACCAAGTCAGGAAGATGGCCATTGTTATATTATTGTTCGTTTCTGTGTGTGTTGCATTTTAACGTTGAGTCGTTTGTGTTTTCTCTTATTTTTGAGAAATTGAGATAAGACGTGGCACGGTACTTGTCTATCCCAAATTCATGTGTTTGGTTTTCATGTTATATTTGTTATTCTCGTGGTGTTTTGTCTGATGCTTGGTCCGTTTCTGTGTGTGTTACGTTTCGGTGTTATGTCGTTGTTCTCCTCTTATATTTAATGCGTTTCCCTCGGTTTTAGTGTGTTACCCCGATTTTGTTTTTTGTCCATGGATTTATGAGTTTTGAACAGCGGTATACTACTGTTGCCTTTATTTGACTGTCCCTCTGGTATATTTCGTCCCTCGTTTATGTAATAATTAGGAGGTTGTTTTTGCTTTGGTCGCTGTATCAAAGACAACACTCACATGAATTCGTTAATTTCCCTGCTTATTCCAAGATTTGTCAATATTTGACTGTTTTATACATTCTACAGTGTTCTGACATAAGACCTAGCAATGAGTAGGATGTACCCGTGTAGAATGTACATAATATAGAAAACACATAGTTGTGGTCATGAACCATAACAGAACTATTTCCTCTATTTATTAAGTTGGAGATGTGGTTAGATTTACCAATGAGACAACCATCCACGAAAGACACACAAAAATATTATGATGTATGGTAATTCACAAATCCTTTGATTTATGATTATGAGTATGAATTAAACACACATATATAGATATATTGTAGCCAAATGTTCAAGTTACAAAATTATATACACTTATACTTGTATAACCAAACTTGTCAAGACGACTAAAACTATTTAAATAATTATTACATCAGTGGTGCATTGTATACGATATAAAAATAAGGAGATGTGGTATGATTGTCAATGAGGCTGATATCCACCAAAGTTCTAATAAAGTGGATTTAATAAATTGCAGATAACACTAAGACCGTTAACAGTGCGAATACCCCGTACCCTTAGGGGGCTATGAAATGTCCATCGTGAAAATATAACACAATTAAATTGAGGGAACTAATGGCCTAATTTATTACAAAACAATTCAATTGTGAAAACTTATGGCCTAATTTGATATCAAAACAGTTAAATATATTTGTTATAAAATAAGGTTCAACTACAAAGGAAAATAACTCAAATTATAACTATATAGTGTATCAAAATGTGTTCCTTTACTAAATACAATTTGATGTTATATCTAAAGCTGGCTTTGCATTAATGGAAGCAACTTTTACCATTTAGCGTTCACATGAACTTTGATTTTTCATCTCTTTAATTTAGATATTCTCATCAATCTACATATGTATTATATTACAGTTAATTATCAGATGACAACTTCTACATCCTCCTGTGTTGACAAGAACCCCTCTACCTGTGCAGATATTGGACCAGATGTGTGTACTTTGCTTATTGACTTTGCCAGAGAAAATTGTGTTCACCAGTGTAACTTATGTCCTAAACATGCAGTACCCTCAGGACAAGTAACAAGTATGTTATCATTACAATGTGTAATTTATGTCCTAAACCTTCCTCAGTACCATCAATACAAGTAACAAGTATGTTATCATTACAATGTGTAATGTATGTCTAAACCTTCAGTTTCATCAATACACGTAACAAGTATTTTAACATTACAATGTGTAACGTATGTCCTAAACCTTCAATATCATCAAAACAAGTAACAAGTATGTTATCATTACAATGTGTGACGTATGTCTTACACCTTCAGTATCATCAATACAAGTAACAATTATATTATCATTACAATGTGTAACGTATGTCCTAAACCTTCAGTACCCTCAGTACAAGTAACAAGTATGTTATCATTACAATGTGTAACTTATGTCTAAACCTTCAGTATCTTCAATACAAGTAAAAAGTATGTTTTCATTACAATGTGTAACGTATGTCCTAAATAGTTATCAAAGGTACCAGGATTATAATTTAGTACGCCAGACGCGCGTTTCGTCTACATAAGACTCATCAGTGACGCTCATATCAAAATATTTATAAACCAAACAAGTACGAAGTTGTGCCAAATACGGCTAATGTAATCTATTCCTGGCATAAGAAAATCCTTAGTTTATTCGAAAATTCAAAGTTTTATATTCAGGAAATTTATAAAAATGACCACATATAAATTGATATTCATGTCAACACCGAAATGCTGACTACTGGGCTGGTGATACCCTCGGGGACGAAACGTCCACCAACAGTGGCATCGACCCAGTGGTGTAAATAGTTATCAAAGGTACCAGGATTATAATTTAGTACGCCAGACGCCAGAAACCTTCAGTATCATCAATACAAATAACAAGTATGTTTTCATTACGATGTGTAACGTATGTCCTAAACCTTCAGTACCCTCAGTACAAGTAACACGTATGTTATCATTACAATGTGTAACTTATGTCTAAACCTTCAGTATCATCAATACAAGTTAAACGTATGTTATCATTACAATGTGTAACTTATGTTCTAACCGATTTTGGTCCAGGTTTCGCTCGTTTACCGAGGAATTGTAATCATGTGAAAGCAGTGAATTTTAAAGTTAAAGTTTTCAATTAAGGTTGCGTTGTACGAAGTCGAGGTTGCAGTAACGTGAAACTGACAATTTATTGTTAAAGTCAAACGCCACTTGGAGCAGTCGTGGCCAATTCGAGACCGTTGTATTTAGAGGAGAAAACCAGGATATCTAGAGAGAACCTCAAACCTTTGTTAATTTTTAACTAAGGTCACATACGCATTATGATGTCAAATTAAGACATTCATCACGATCTTATCAAAATTTATACATAGATTATTTTAAATGTATAAGGTATGACTGACAGAACTATTTTACAAAAGGATTTAAAAAGTCTTTTTCAACAACATTATCCGAGGTTTTGTTTATCATTTTGCAAAATAAAGCCCTGAAAAGTAGGTGTTATAGCCGAGATTGTTGAATACTATGCATTTGCCGTTTGAACCAAATTTTGAGAATGGTAACAATGAAACAACGGAATAGACACTTTTAGTCATGTGTGTTCATAAATCATATCTTGAGACAAAGACAGTTGCTAACTTATGATATAATACATTCGATAACATTTGATATCCTCTATGTTAAGCACCATCACCAAATGGTTATTAACTATTTATGATATTTTGTAAGCACCATCATCAAATGGTTATGTACTAATGATTATATTTATTCTAAGCTCTACACCAAATGGTTATTTACTATTGATGATATTTATTTTAAGCACCATCACCAAATGGTTATGTACTATTGATGAAGGGAGTGACTTGAGTAGGAACATATCCCCCGGGTGTTACTGACCTATTTTGATTATGTAGTTTAGACACCATCACCAAATGTTTATGTACTATTGATGGTATTCATTTTAAGGACAATCAGCAAATGGTTATGTACTATTGATGATATGTAGTTTAAGCACCAACACCAAATGTTTATGTACTATTGATGGTATTTATTTTAAACACCATCACCAAATGGTTATGTACGATTGATGATATTTTGTAAGCACCATCACCAAATGGTTATATACTATTGATGATATTTATTTTAAGCACAATCACCAAATGGTTATGTACTATTGATGATATTTATTTTAAGCACCATCACCAAATGGTTATGTACTATATTGATGAAGGGAGTGACTGGAGTAGGAACATATCCCCCGGGTGTTACTGACTTATTTTGATTATGGAATTCAACTAAGACAATTAATGAAGTCCAACAATATTTATATTTCAGCTGATCAGATGACAACTTCTACACCCTCCTGTGTTGACAAGAACCCCTCTGACTGTGTAGAAATTGGGCCAGATGTTTGTACTTTGCTTATTGACTTTGCCAGAGAAAATTGTGCTCACCAGTGTAACTTATGTCCTAAACCTGCAGTACCCTCATTACAAATAACAAGTATGTTATTATTACAATGTGTAATTCATGTCTAAACCTTCACTATCATCAATACAAGTAAAAAGTATGTTATCATTACAACGTGTAACTTATGTTCTAACGATTTTGGTCTAAGTTTTGCTCGTTAACCAAGGAATTGTGATCGTGTGAAAGCAGTGAATTTTGAAGTTAAAATTTTCAATTAAGATAGCGTTGTACGAAGACGAGGTTGCAGCAACCTGAAACTGACTGACAATTTATTGTTTAAGATAAACGCCACTTGGAGCCGTCTTGGCTCATTCGAGACCGTTACATTGAGAGGAGAACACCAGGATATCTAGAGAAAACCACAAACCTTTGTCAATTTTTAATTAAGGTCACATACGCATTATGATGTCAAATTAAGATATTTACCAAGATCATATCAAAATTAACACATCAGTTATTTTGAAATGTATAAGGTATGAATGACAAAACTATTTTACAAGAGGATTTAAAAAGTCTTTTCAACATTTTCCGAGGTTTTGTTTATCATTTTGCAAAATAAAGCCCTGCAATGTAGGTGTAGCCGAGGTTCTTGAATGCTATGCATCTGCCGTTTGAACCAAATTTTAAGAAAAGTAACAATGAAACAACAGAATATACACTTTTAGTCACGTGTATTCATACATCATGTATTGAAACAAAGACGTTTGTAACTTGTGATATAATACATTCGATAACATTTTATATCACCTATTTTAAGCACCATCATTTGTTATATACTATTGATGGTATTTATTTAAGCACCATCACCAAATGTTTATGTACTATTGATGTTATTTATTTAAAGGACAATCAGCAAATGGTTATGTACTATTTATGATATTTTGTAAGCACCATCACCAAATGGTTATGTACTATTGATTATAATTATTCGAAGAACCATCAGCAAATGGTTATTTACTGTTGATGATATTTATCTTAAGCAGCATCACCAAATGTTTATGTACTATTGATGATATTTATCTTACGGACAATCAGCAAATGGTTATGTACTATTGATGATATGTAGTTTAGGCACCAGCACCAAATGTTTATGTACTATTGGTGGTATTTATTTTAAACAGCATCACCAAATGGTTATGTACTATTGATGATATTTATTATAAGAACCATCACCAAATGGTTATTTACTGTTGATGATATTTATTCTAAGCCCCATCACCAAATGGTTATGTACTATTGATGATGTTTATTTTAAGCACCATGGTTATGCACTATTGATTATATTTATTTAAGCACCATCACCAAATGGTTATGTACTATTGATGATGTTTATTTTAAGCACCATGGTTATGCACTATTGATTATATTTATTTAAGCACCATCACCAAATGGTTATGTACTATTGATGATATTTATTTTAAGCACCATCACCAAATGATTATGTTCTATTTATGATTTTTATTTTAAGCACCATCACCTAATGGTTATGTACTATTGATGATTTTTATTTTAATCGCCATCACTAAATTGTGGTGTACTATATATGATATTCTTTTTAAGCACCATCACCAAATGGTTATTTACTAGTGATGGTATTTATTTTAAGCACCATCACCAAATAGTTATGTACTATTGATGATATTGATTTTAATCACCATCACCAAATGGTTATGTACTATTGATGAAGGGAGTGACTGGAGTAGGAACATATCCCCCGGGTGTTACTGACTTATTTTGATTATGGAATTCAACTAAGACAATTAATGAATTCCAACAATATTTATATTTCAGCTGATCAGATGACAACTTCTACACCCTCCTGTGTTGACAAGAATCCCACTGCCTGTGCAGAAATTGGACCAGATGTGTGTACTTTGCTTATTGACTTTTCCAGAGAAAATTGTGCTCACCAGTGTAACTTATGTCCTAAACCTGCAATACCCTCATTACAAATAACAAGTATGTTATTATTATAATGTGTAACTGATGTCTAAACCTTAAGTATCATCAATACAAGTAAAAAGTATGTTATCATTACAACGTGTAACTTATGTTCTAACGATTTTGGTCTAAGTTTTGCTCGTTAACCAAGGAATTGTGATCGTGTGAAAGCAGTGAATTTTGAAGTTAAAATTTTCAATTAAGTTGTATTGAGAGGAGAAAACCAGGATATCTAGAGAGAACCAAAAACCTTTGTCAATTTTTATTTAAGGTCACATACGCATTATGATGTCAAATTAAGATATTTACCAAGATCTTATCAAAATTAACACATAAGTTATTTTGAAATGTATGAAAGAGGGACGAAAGATACCAAAGGGACAGTCAAACTCATAAATCGAAAACAAACTGACAGCGCCATAGCTAAAAATGAAAAAGACAAACAGAAAAACAAGAGTAAACATGACTCAACATAGAAAACTAAAGAATAAATGTATAAGGTATGAATGACAAAACTATTTTACAAAAGTATTAAAAAATCCTTTTCAACATTTTCCGAGGTTTTGTTTATCATTTTGCAAAATAAAGCCCTGTAATGTAGGTGTAGCCGAGGTTCTTGAATGCTATGCATCTGCCGTTTGAACCAAATTTTAAGAAAAGTAACAATGAAACAACAGAATATACACTTTTAGTCACGTGTATTCATACATCATGTATGGAAACAAAGACGTTTTAACTTGTGATATAATACATTCGATAACATTTTATATCACCTATTTTAAGCACCATCATTGGTTATATACTATTGATGATAAATATTTAAGCATCATCACCAAATGGTTATGTACTATTAATTGTATTTATTTTAAGCACCATCACAAAATGGTTATGTACTATATATGATAAATATTTAAGCACCATCACCAAATGGATATGTACTACTGATGATATTCATTTTAAGCACCATCACCAAATTGTTATGTACTATTAATTGTATTTTATTTTAAGCACCCTCACCAAATGGTTATGTACTATTGATGATATCTATTTTAAGCACAATCACCATATGGTTATGTACAATTTTTTTTTTTATTGATCATTTTTTGAAATCTGTACATTTATTAGTTTAAAACATCAAGTACCGGTACCTTATCCCAGCCTCGTTAACATTAGTAAATTTCATATTTATACAGTTGTAAGTATTTGTTAGTATTATACATTCAATTTTCAATATTTGAAACAAAAAAAAAAATTATACCATGTCAGTAATTTCAAAAATTAAGAAAGAAGTTTACCATTGAGATTTTCAAACATAATTATATGTATAACAAATGCACAGGTTTTGAAAAAATATATATATATATTGTTTTCTATATTAAATTTCTTTTTTTCTTATTTGCACATGAACATAATAAGTTACACACATTTGTATGCATAGTAGTTATATACATTAAAAAGAAGATATATAATATATTTAATAGCATGAATAGACACTGCTGTTTTAGTTTGATACATTGCAGATAATGATTTAAAGACAGAGGCTGTGTGGATATGAAAAATATAAACTATATGTGGAGTCTATTTGTTTTTTGTTTTTTGTTTTTATGATAGTAAAGGAGTCCAGGGGTTCCAGCTTTTTTCTGCCCTACTGAGTGATTTATTTTTATAGAATATTTTTTTTTTCTATTAATAAGTTTTCCTTTAAATATTTTTTAAGTGCTATTATATTGGTTTGTTCCATAGCTAATTTGCTTCTTAAGATGTAGAATTTTGTTAACAGAAGTATTATGTTTCTTATATCATTTTTATCTGTTTTTGTTAAGATACCAAATAAAATAAAATCAATTTTCAAGGTTAGTTCTATTTCTGTCTTCTCACATATTCAGGAGTTAAGGTCTTCCCATAATTTTGATATATATGGACACGTCCAGAATATATGTTCTATTGTTTCGACCCCTCCGCACCCAAAACTATAAATATTTATATCTTTAATATTTATTTTAAGGAGAAGTTCATTCGTGCCTAAAATTCGATGTATTATTCTGTATTGAAACCACTGCAATTTTTAATTTTTTGTAATATGAAAAGGCAAAACATGGATATTTTTCCAAATGAAGTTTGCATTGAGAATTAATGACCATTTTTGTTCACATTTTTGTTTAGGATTTGACTTTTTACCATTCAAAATGTTATACATATCTTTTGAACCTTCCTGGGATTTAAAAAACAACTTTAACACTGAGGGCAAAATTGGACCGTTTTCTCTCTTTAAGTCCCTCTGAATCTCAAAAAAATCTGAGAGATGGCAATTTTGAGTTACTGCAGATTGAATTTTGGTATACAAATAAAGTAGTGATCCAATGTTTAATAGAAGGTCCAAAATTAAAACAGTCTAATACACTTTCAATAAAACTCCAAGAAATTGAATCAAACGCCTTTTCAAAATCAACAAGGAGGAAAATACCAGGTGTATCATGTTCTTCTGTATACAATAAAATATCATAAATTAGTCTAGTATTTTCACCAATATATCTTCCAGGAATGAACCCTGTTTGATCATTATTTATTAGAAGGGATAAAATAGACTTCAAACGCTCTGCGATACAGCTAGACCCGAGTTTATATATTGTGTTTAAAAGACTTATTAGTCGCCAGTTTTTCATATATTGTCTTGGTTTATCTCCCTTTGGTATACAAGTAATTATCCCTCTTTTTTGGAATACTGACATTTCACCCATATTATGCCCATAGTTGCTTGATCTAAGAACAAATTTACCTAAATCTATCCAAAAGAATTTAAAAAACCTCACTGGAGTATCCATCAGATCCTGGGCTTTTGTTACTTTTCATTCTTTTAATAGCAGCTGTTAATTCTGAATAGGAGATTTTTCCCTTAAGGGTATCCCTTATTTCATTTGTTAACTTGGGAACGTCTAAAAATGGAATTTCCTTATTAAGATCAACACTATTTATTGAATCTTTCTTTGAATATAAACTCTTATAGAAGTTTTTAGCTTCCTATAAAATATGTTCTTGTTTGTTTATTAAACAGCCCTCATTATTGATTAGTCTTATGTTGTACTGTCATACCACTGTCCCAGGTTAGGGGAGGGTTGGGATCCCGCTAACATGTTTAACCCCGCCACATCATTTATGTATGTGCCTGTCCCAAGTCAGGAGCCTGTAATTCAGTGGTTGTCGTTTGTTTATGTGTTACATATTTGTTTTCGTTCATTTGTTTACATAAATAAGGCCGTTAGTTTTCTCGTTTGAATTGTTTTACATTGTCTTATCAAGGCCTTTTATAGCTGACTACGCGGGATGGGCTTTGCTCATTGTTGAAGGCCGTACGGTGACCTAAAGTTGTTAATGTTTGTGTCATTTTGGTCTTTTGTGGATAGTTGTCTCATTGGCAATCATACCACATCTTCTTTTTTATAGTCTTTGAATTGTTTCATTAACAAAGTTCTTAGTTTCTAAGTTGAGAAAATACTTTGAGGATCTTTCTCCTTCTTCTACCCATTGCATTTTTGAGTAAACATAGTGACCACGCAGTTTTCTTGTCTTAAAATGTGTAATTCGGATTTCTTTTGGTTGAGATCGTCAAGAGCTTCTGTGGTTTGTATATTTTCTTCTAATTTTTGAATTTCCTTTACTAAAGCATTTTCCTATTAATTTTTTTCTTTCTTTTTATATGATGCAAAGGAAATTGTTTTTTTCCCTTATTTCTGTCATTAATATTTCTAAGAACAACTGATCATTTATTGTAAATTAAATATCTAAGCAATCAATCTGGTCCAGTGAGTCTCTATTGTATACTAAAGTTGCATATTGACCTTTTACTTGTTTTTTTTCTTTAACAGATTTAACATATTCTATATCGTACAATAAACTATTATTAAATTTCCACAAACCCTTCCCAATATTGAAATCACTTATTTTAAAGTCTAGAACTATTGCCGAATGGTCAGATATATAGCTGTTTTGAATTTCTACTTCTTTTACATTTTGATAAAAAAAACTCCAAAATATAAGAAAAAAATCGAGCCTAGGTTGCTTCAGAGTATGCATTTTTCTCCATGTAAATCGTTTCTTGTCTGGGTAGTATTCTCGAAAGGGATCAGTTAGATCATAAGTTTCAATAAGTTCAAAGATTTTTTCTCTTGCTCTTAGATTATTCATATTTAGATCATTGTATGTATCTAATGCCTGATTTTGAACTAAGTTAAAATCTTCTGTCAGAATAACTTGTCGGTAATTAAAGTTTTCTATTATTTCATTAACTTTATTATAAAAAGATGGTGAGTCATTATTTGGTCCATATAAATGAACAAGTGTTATATTTTTACCTTCAATTGTAATATTTACACCAAGAAAATTTCAATTATCATCTTTCTTTATCTTATTTATATTATATTCAAGATTATTTGCAAGAAAAATAGCAACTCCTCTTTGATTTGAAGCAAAATAATTAAAAATGCATTCTCCTCCCCATTGGTTTCTAATAAATGATTCATCTTTTTGAGTAAAGTGTGTGCCTTGCAGACAGTAAATATGACAGAGCTTTGATTTCAAGTATTCGAACACATCTCTCCGTTTCTCTCTAGAATTTAAACCTTGACAGTTGTATGAGAATTTTTTTAAAGAATCCTTAGTCATTTAAATAGCTTAGATATAGCATAAACATTCCATTTATGATTTTCATTCTTTTAATTACACTTTAACTCATACAACTGTCTATGAAAACACAAAACTGTAATATTATATATGAATAAACAAGTTGGTATATAAATCTACCTTTATGCAGAAATAAATCTTTATAAAACATTGTGCAAACATCATAAGAATTGAAATAAATAAAAAAAAAAAGCAAGAGTAACAACAATCATGATTGTCATTATATGATATGTTTTCTGATTTTTTATAAATAAAAACAAATTTTGGATTACCTGTTTCCAAATAAAGGGGTTAATGGGGGAAAAACTAACAAATGTATACCCACTCAAACTAAATTTCAACAATCAAAGAGAGTTAATCCAAAATATTATCTCTCCTTAATTGTTAGATTGCAAACATGTATATTTTAGTCAAGATTTTAGTCAGGATAGTAATTCTTTTATGGCTTTTATCAAAGTCTTAATTTGAATGTTATATAATTATTCAAGTTATTCCTAGGGTATTATTTTTATTTCAATTTTTTACAATTGTCCAAAGAAAGACATTGGTCTCATACCCATAAAATGGACACATATTTTGATACTTTAAAAGGTTTTCCTTATATATATATGTCATAAAATTGAGAAAGGAAATGGGGAATGTGTCAAAGAGACAACAACCGACCATACAAAAAACAACAGCAGAAGGTCACTAACAGGTCTTCAATATAGCGAGAAATTCCCGCACCGGCAGGCGTCACAAAATGGTTATGTACTTTATATGATATTCATTTTAAGCACCATCAGCAAATGGTTATTTACTATTGATGATATTTATTTTAAGCACCATCACCAAATGGTTATGTACTATTGATAATATTTATATTAAGCACCATCACCAAATGGTTATATACTATTAATGATATTTATTTTAAGCACCATCACCAAATGTTTATGTACTATTGATGATTTTTATTTTAAGCGCCATCACCGAATGGTTATGTACTATTGATGAAGGGAGTGACTGGAGTAGGAACATATCCTCCGGGTGTTACTGATTTGTTTGGATTATGGAACTCAACTAAGACAATTAATGAATTCCAACAAGACGCCCGGGCACTGACACCAAACTTCCCAGGACATTATAAGCCAATATTGTCAAACAACTGGACATTTCTTTGTTTGGATAAGGTAAAAAGAAAAAAAGTCCCACAAAGAGAGTGCTTTAGTTATGTTCATGATGTTAAGGGATCTTATCTTTTTTTATGCCTATTTAGCTTGGTAGAATTATACTTGACTACTATTTTAGCTTACAGTACCATAATGACAGGTAGTAAATGTTATTTTTTGGCAAATAAAAAACCACAAAGCTTTAAGATTGTTTTGTCGTCATGGAAAGGAGTAGGTCCGGTAAGGACCGATTTTTGCCTCCAATTTCAGGTTCATCTGACAAAAGATTTTTACCACTTTTTAAACACTTAAGTGTCTACTTCATTTGATTCAATTAGTTTATGAGAAAGATTTGAACTGATTTAGTCCGATTCAAGCTCAAATATGAAACATCAACCAAGTATGCCGAAAAATGTCACTTTTCGGATGGTTTTGTCAAAAATAAAAGTGGCCGCATCCGTGTTCATCCTCAACCTTTATATATGTTATGTATTATCACAAAATACAACTTCCATTTCAATATTAAGGATGAACACGAATGCGGCCACTTTCGTGTTACACGAAAACCGTCCAAAATTTAACTAAAATTCTAGAATTTTGAAGAATTCAGTAATTTAACCTGACTTTAAGGTGCCAGTACCCGATATATGTTCATTGTATAGTCAAAAAGAGCCCATATTTATGTAGAAGAAGCACTCTACTGTTCAATAAATAACTTAAAGTTTACATTTTATAAATTTTGTAAAACTGCTTTATTTTGAGGCCAAAAAGGGCTCTTACTGGACCTACTCCTTTGATTTCTATGTTCAAATTTAGCATTTTGAAATAATAAAAAAAAATACAACAGAAGTATACCGCTCTTCACATTAGAGATTACAGTTATAATTATGTACGATATTTAAAGATTGTACTGTTATCGGCTTGTGTCCTTCACCGAAAGAGCATCTCAATCACTTTAGGGGCATTACAAAACATACAAGGCAAATTAATAAAAATAATAATGTAATTCTAAACTTTTATCATGATACGAAAAACTAGGATTTCAATTTGGCAATGATATAAAAATGTTTTCATAATTTATTATTAAATAATATTGTTTTTACCAAGTGCACAAAAGAGGGGCGAAAGATACAAGAGGGACAGACAAATAATAGAACAAACACACAACATAGAAAACTAAAATCTAAACGACACGAACCAAATAAAACACTGGGGTGTTCGGGAAGGGTAACCAGATCCTGCTCCACATGTGGGACCCGTCGTGTGGTTCATGTAATAACAATCCCAGAAAAATAGTCTAATTCGGTAGGCCAAATTCATGAATAACCTTTATGGGCAATCAATACATTAAAACGTTAATAATTATCAATTTCCCATTTCTCAGTACTAACATACCCTCTGCCTCCTTCGTATTGTGTTAACATATCTCAACTAATACGTTATTCTCGTGCATGTTCACACTATACGCACTTCATATACATATATACAGGAGTGTGCTCCTAACGCAGAAACAAAGTTATGAGGACGAAAGATTAAAAATGACACTACGCAAATTTTACGGACACCATCACGAATTGGTTGATCCATACGATGTATCCTTGTCCAAAATAACCATGGAAATTTGTATCACGTGTTGAATTGTGGTTTGTCATTACGCCGTCTGATCTTTTTATTACAGAACGTGACATATTCCCGAATGTGAATGGTTTTCTGAGTATGAAATCGTATTGCCTAAAGACGTGGCACGATACTTATCCATTCCAAACTAATTTCTTTGGTTTTGATGTTGTGTTTGTTGTTGTCATCAGAATTTTTCAAATGTTTTAACGTTTGTAGTTGTAAATCGTATTTTTTCTGTTGTATTATTGTGTTTTTTGGGGGGATAACTACTCATCCAGTTCATTTGGTAGATTTAATTTTGGATCAACGAAATTTACACTATATATTTGGTTTGCAGTTTGATCAGAAAAATCAACCACAAGCTAGATAATACAATTAATTATCTAATTACTACTTCAATTAAATATTTATTAGTATTATAATGCTCACTGTTATTAATACAAGTTAGATGAGTCATACAAATCTAATCTTGAATTTTATAAAAAAAAATCTTAATTTTCTGAACACGTTTTAGCAATTTATATGTGAAGTCACTTTGGGCGTAGCATTGACTATGGCAACAGGGCTGTGATTTTGTAATTTATTCGTGTTTTATTCTATAGCTAGTTGCCACTTCATTTTAATCATGTACATCTATTATATAGTCATTTTATAAAAGTTACTGTTTGCAAAACTATGTATAATTCTTGATAATAATGACGTTTTGTCCCAGGCAGATAAATAACGGCAACAGTAGTATACCGCTGTTCAAAACTCATACATCCATGGACAAAAAACAAAATCGGGGTAACAAACTAAAACCGAGGGAAACGCATCAAATATAAAAGGAGAAAAACGACACAACACTAAAATGTAACACACAGAGAAACGGACCAAGATAACCTTGGCCTCGCAACTTTTTGAAACTTTTGGTCCTCGGCGATCTTCAACTTGGTAGTTGTTATGGCTTTCAAAATTTTCGCATCCGAGCATAGTTTTGTGTGGACGTAGCGCGCGTCTGGTGTATACAAATATTTTTTAACCTGTTTCCTTTGGATGGCTATTATTCGTTTGTTTCTCTGTCCTATATTTTCTCTCATTTATCTTTTCATTTATTGTAACCATGTCGTGTAATGTTGTAATTTTAATGTTATAATTAACATTAAAGCAGGAGGTTTGGCATGCCACAAAACCAGGTTCAACTCACCATGTGTTCATATAGTGCCATGTACCAAGTCAGAAAAATGGTCATAGTCACATTAAAAATCTTTTATCTGTGTGTTACGTTTCAGTGTTGTGTCTTTGTTGGGTCGTAGTTCTCTTATATTTGAAACGTTTCCATCAGTTTTAGTTTGTAACCCGTACTTTGTTTTTTCTCTAACGATTTATGCATTTTGAACAGATGTATACTACTGTTGCCTTTATTTGATAATACATTACATCTTAATTTATTCATGTATACTATGATAATATGTCATCACTACTTTAAAAAATTGACCAGTAACTGTATTTTATCAAATAAAATGACAAACAAATTGCTGAAGTGACCTTCTTTTATTTATGATCATTTTTTTAAGAATGAGCTGGACGTTTAGAAATGTGATTAGTAATGGAACATCGACGTGTCCTCTTTATGTGCAATCAAACTCTCTCTGACCGACAACAATGTCAGACAACAAATCTTTCAAACAAACCAAATGAAAGTTTGGCACAGAGTAAGGTTACCTTTTCTTATTTGAATAAAATGATCGAAAATAAAGTATAGAAAAAATAATCAAAATATATTACAGGTCAGGGTATCTATATACAAAAATGGTGTAGAGAAAGCTTTCATCCTGTTCAATGCTACAGGATCAGATAAGATGAGTTGGTTTACCCCTAGCAGAATCATAGATTCGTCATGGGTTGATTTGCAATCTACAACTAAACAGTATTTTGCAATGTCAAAGTAAGTATTAATACATTTGATAAGGTTTCAATTTCTCAGATACTAAAGTAAATGTAAGCGTATGTTAAACCTGTATATACTGCATGATGCATTCTGGTTTTATATCCTGCTACTTAGTGTTTGTTCATATATAAAACTGTGTATCAAAACTGTACAGCTCAGGTTTTATTTTTAATTCTTGCGGGAAAAGTGCTGAATGAGGTAAGATCGAGTATGATGTTTGTTATAGTTACTGGCTATCTACATAAATACAGCACTTATAGATGTACTTTTGTTTGAATTATACTTTCGGAAGAATCAGTGCCCCCTGGGCATTAAATATTTCATGAAAATTTTAGTTGTCTGTAGATATTTTTATTTTAACAGAATTCCTGAAGACATCCATAGCTGCTGGTTTGTTTAAACTGACTTTGTCAGATTCTAAAAATAGTTAATGCATTATCTCATATTCTTCATATCTGCTTCACTATAAATCAATTTTCTAAATGATGTAAATGTCTCTTGACTTATAACTTCTATAAAACTTGTCAGAAATGTACATTCAACAACAAGGTTACAATACATAACACATTATATTATTATTGAGATCTATATTCCTAAAGCATAATGATATAGATTAAATGCATCATCTTCAGTAAAATAAAAGAAAAATATTTTGCATATGGTTCAATTATCAATGAAACCATTTCAGAGATCCAGATTTCCTCAGAGAATTTTATGCCAGTCAGAATGCTGATAAATCCAAATGTGATTCAACTGGTTGGATGTTTATATCTACAGCAAACAGATGCTTTCTTGAAACTGACAAGAAACCAGCTTTCTATTATGCTCCAGATCAGACCTCAGCTCATTGGGGATATAGTGAGTCTTCATTCAATTATAAGCCTATGAAATTCTATTAGAAAATATTTTCTTTAATTTACATCCCAGCTCCTTTGTTCTAACAGGGGTGATCTGAGCCGGATCACCCCTGCCAGATCACCCTTGTTTGAGTTTCTTTGTAATGCATGCTTTCCTTTGTTCTGTAACATTTTGGCGGGAATGTCAAATCCACTATAAAACTTATATTAATTTTACGGAAAAGACTATCTATCAAAATTCACGTAGAAAAAATCCAGTAGATATGCTGGGATTCGAACTCAAGACCTTTAGCATATCAAGCCACGACACATACCACTACACCAGGACGACTTGATACGAAATAATAGTAATTTGACATACTTAAAGGAAGCAAGATATTTTTATTAGTGGGGCGAGTTTTCAAACCTTTATTCAGTGGGGTTTTAACCTTTTACGTTAATTTGTGAGTTTTCAGACTGATTGTTCAATTTGATTTTACACTTTTTCATAAAGGGGCAAGTCGGTAAACAAGATTGGGACGATATTTTTATAAAGTGGCGATATAGCGTGGGCCGATTGGCAAGTGGGCGAGTTGACATTGTTTGATATCTACTCATCGTGTTTGGGGGTCAAAAAGGGTATACATCATATAGTAATATATAAAATATATTGTTATGGTTGTGTGTCGTTCTAAACTAGATTTTATGAATTGTAAATGGTTTTTCGTCTAATCTAAAACAGCTGGGATGTAAAATAGTTATCCCAGTCGGACTTGGTGTGTCAGTGTTAGATCACCCTCTGGCCTCCGGCCATCGGGGTGATCTTACACTGACACACCGCGTCCTTATGGGATAACTATTAAAGAATGTAAACTTTCTGCAATTTTTTTTCTTTACCATCTTAATTTAAAACAGACACCACCCCAAAATAAATATTGTTAAGACGGATGGTAACAAATATGTTTATAATTTTTACTCATCAGCTCGCTGCATCATATTTCTTTCTAATAAGAGCAGTGTACACATCTTTAATGTAATTTGTCTTCAATTATAGACTTGGAAAAGTTTCAAATCCAAGTACACTAGGTAAAGTTACACAGCTAAGTACAAGTCTTAGATGTAACATGCGTTTTGATTATTTATTTTGCTTTAAAGATACTTTTAGATAAATTGTACATTATTTTCTTTATTTTTGTGGGTACTAAGTAGACATACAATGAACAATGACTAATTAACATCTAGATTTATACAAAAATAGAGGTATCACTACTATCTCTTACTTTTTGTAGACAATCGAAAGTTTATCATGATCTGTTGGCCTAATTTTACAATGTGTTAGATTGTGGTTTGTCATTACGTCGTTTGATCGTTTAATTGTTGAACGTTACTTTTTCCTGATTGTAGCTGTTTTGCTGAGTGTAAATTCGCATTGGTATGAGACGTGCCACGGTTCCTTTCTATAGGAAGTTCTCGTATTTAGTTTTGATGAAGTATTTGTTATACTCGTCGGATTTTGTCATATGTTTTATCGTTTGTAGTTGTAAATCTTATTTTTTCTGTTGTATTCGTTTGTTATGGAAGAGAAAATTAATCATCCAGTTCATTAATAAGATTTTTGTTTGGTTCAATTAAATTTATACAATATATTTGGTTTACATTTTGATTAAGAAGAAATACCAACATAACTAGATAAAAAAAATATTCTACCACAATTTGATATCAATTAGTATTTATTTTTCATGTTATATCAACATTTCAAACCTTATCTTGAATTCTATTCTAACTCTATCCTATAAGTTGGGAAATCTTTAGATATTCAAATGTAACGTCACTTAAATTTGTGCGTTTATCGATTTAAGATTATTCATCTATCCGTTTTTATTTTGTAGTTAGTCATTAGTTTTATCATTAATATTTATTATATCCTGGTACCTGTGATAGCTATTATAAGGCGCGTTTTTGGCGTATTGAATTTTAAACCTGATGCTTTTTGTTATCTATTAATCATGTTTTTCTTTGTCTAATATGTTCTATTAATTTTTATTGTAGTCCTGCAATATTATGTTGTCATTTCAATGTTATATTTAACTTTGCCATTAAAGTGCGAGGTTTGGCATGCCACAAAACCAGGTTCAACCCACCACTTTTATTCCCCTTTAAAAGTGTCCTGTACCAAGTCAGAAAGATGGCCATTGTTATATTATTGTTTGTTTCTGTGTGTGTTGCATTTTAACGTTGAGTCGTTTGTGTTTTCTCTTATTTTTGAGAAATTGAGATAAGACGTGGCACGGTACTTGTCTATCCCAAATTCATGTATTTGGTTTTCAGGTTATATTTGTTATTCTCGTGGTGTTTTGTCTGATGCTTGGTCCGTTTCTGTGTGTGTTACGTTTCGGTGTTATGTCGTTGTTCTCCTCTTATATTTAATGCGTTTCCCTCGGTTTTAGTTTGTTACCCCGATTTTGTTTTTTGTCCATGGATTTATGAGTTTTGAACAGCGGTATACTACTGTTGCCTTTATTTATACAAATTTACAGTTTGCAAAAGTATGAATTATTCTAAATAATTAGGTTTTTCTTATCTCAGGCAGACAACCTTAGCCGTATTTGGCTTATGTTTTGGAATTTTTGGTCCTCGGTGCTCTTCGGCTTTATACATTTTTTGGTTTTCGAGATTTTTTTCATCAACGCTTTATTGGTTAGTCTTGTGTAAACGACCCGCGCGTCTGGTGTATTAAGTTTTAAACCTGACATCTTTTGTTAGCTATTATTCTTGTGTTTTTTTCTGTCCTGTATGTTCTCCCATGTATTTGTATTGTAGTATTGTATTTTTATTAAATGTCCTGTACCAAGTCAGGAAAATGGCCACTGTTATATTATAGTTCGTTTCTGTTTGTGTGTTACATTTTAATGTTGTGGTTCTGTTGTGTCGAAGTTCTCTTTTATTTGATGTGTTTCCATCAGTTTTAGTTTGTAACCCAGATTTATTTTTGTCTCAATCGATTTATGAATTTTGAACAGCGGTATAACTACTGTTGCCTTCATTCATATTCTACTTTTCTGTGGCGTTGATACATTCATATGACGCATAGTTTATTTTTCTATTAGAATGTATTTTAGTTTTGTCCAAAGGTAACTTGAGGTGTTACTGGCTATTCTTATGTTGTTTACATGTTAAAATGGACTGTGTTCTGAGTGTTCGTGCATTTTTTTGTAGTGTATTTCTGTCTCGTTATGTTGTTAGTTAAGCGGTATTTTTCATAAGGCATAAAACCAGGTTGACCCAACCATTTTATTCTTTTTTTGGGTTTATCTTGGTTTGGCTTTCTTTTCAATTTTTACATTAGTGCATTAATGAATGACGAGTCTGGCGTGTTTAATGTTAAGCCTGATAATTTTATAACTATTAGCTTGTCGTAATGTTCTATTGTATTGTTAATTTGTGAATTTCTCTATCCTGAATGTTTGACCATTCATTTGTATTGTAGTCCTGTCATGTGATGTTATCGTTTTAGTGTTACATTTTACTTTGCCATGAAAGCGGGAGGTTCGGCTTGCCACAACACCAGGTTCAACCAACCATTTTTGAAAATGTCCTGTGCGAAGTCAGGAAAATGTAGTTCGTTTCTGTGTGAGTAGCATTGTCGTTTTGTATTTTGTTGTGTCGTTGATTGCTCCTATATTTCTGTTTCCGTAAGTTTTAATTTGTAACCCGGACTTGTTTTTTCTCCATCGATTTATTACTTTCGAACAGCGGTTTCCTTTATTTGATTCCTCTTATAGTTGATGTGTTTATCCAGAGTTGGATTGTGACCTGGATTTGTTCCAGTTAAATCAATGTATCACTACACTACAAACTGCTCAGAGTCTGAATTGACCAGTTTTTGTGCTCGACCAGTAAAATCGAGCACACATTTTACTCGACTTGTCTGGACATTGTCTCGACTGTACTTTACTGTACTTAAGTGTACTCGACTAGGTCTCGACTTTACTTAATTAGTCTGATTCAGTATTTAATGATCTTTGTGTAGTCTGAAATAGTCTTGACCAAGGCTTGACCTGTCTCGACCTGTCTTGATTAGTCTCGACCTGTCTCGACTAGTCTCGACTCAGTCTCAACCAGTCTCGACCTGTCTCGACTAGTCTTGACTTTCAAATTTAGTTTTGACTGGTGTAAATCAGCCCATCTAACTAAATTAAATATTGATCTTACAAAATTCAAGCTTAATAGGTAGTTTGATTTATTGCTGTGAAATGAAAGAATTTAATTTTAAAAATTATTATATAAAAATTCAGATAGGCATTTTTAATTTTTTTTATAACTTTTTCAAATCAACTTGGATTTTCATCAAACTATGCAGCTATCTTTGATAGATATCAAGCTTACTGAATCTCATTTCATTTAGTTTTTGGTTGTATTGCTGTAAAATTTAAGAATTAAAGTAATTTTGGTAGAAAAAGCTAGGATTTGCAATTCGGACAAAATAGGGATAGTACACTTTAATTTTTTTTATAAATTTTTCAAATCAACTTGGATTTTCATCAAACTAGCTATCTTAGATATATATCAAGCTTACTGAATCCCGTTTCATTTAGTTTTTTGTTGTATTGCCGTAAAATTGAAGAATAAAAGTAATCTTGGTAAAAAAAGCTAGGATGTGCAATTTGGACAAAATAAAGATAGTACACTTTAATTTTTTTCATAACTTTTCCAAATCAACTTAGATTTTTATCAAACTCTACGACAATCTTTGCAATATATTGATCTTACTGAATCACAGGGTGTTATTTAGTTTGGTGTATTTCTGTCAAATTTAAGAATTTAATTAATCTAGGTCAAAAAGCTACGATATTAGAAATATATCTTTCCTCATAATTTGGGAAAAAGTATATATAAAATAGTTATATAATTCCTTTAATGTTTTATTCCTTTTGATATATATTATATAAATATATCAAAAAGTCCTTCTGATTTGTGGTGATTTATAAAGCAATACCTTCTGCTTGGGGCAAACTTATTAAAAAGATCACATCTAACAGAGAGTTTTAAATTCTAAATAACATTTATTCAAAGTTGCGACATGCTGTTAAATCTAAATCGCAAGGCTTTTTTTAATTCACAAGATAAGTAATACATGAGTTTAAGAAAAGTAGTGCTTTCCTTTTACCTGTAAAACTCACGTGTACTGATGTAATTAAATAATGTATAGTGCCATGTCATTAAATTTGACAAAAAAATATTTTAAGATTTGATTAAAATAAATTTATACTGTAACTTTGGAACACATTTCTTTTTTTAAAAGGTTATCAAGGATTGTCATGAAAGTTCATGATTTTAACAAAAAAATGTTGTTTATTTTGTTTAAGCTGATTGAAAAATTTATGAAATCTTAAAAAAAGACACCTTTATTTTTGGTTAAAACAAAAATTTAATATCATTTATATATTATGAGGAAAGATATATTTCTAATATCGTAGCTTTTTGACCTACATGTAGATTAATTAAATTCTTAAATTTGACAGAAATACACCAAACTTCATAACAACCTGGGATTTAGTAAGATTAATACATCACCAAGGTAGCTGTATAGTTTGAATAAAATCCAAGTTGATTTGAAAAAGTTATTCAAAAACTTAAAGTGTACTATCTCTATTTTGTTCGAACTGCAAAATTCTATCTTTTTTTACCTAGATTAATTTAATTTTTAAATTTGACAGCAATACAACAAGAAACAAAATAACCTGGGATTCAGTAAGTTTGGTATATATCTAAGATAGTTCATAGTTTGATGAAAATCCAAGTTGATTTGAAAAAGTTATAAAAAAAATTAAAGTGCACTATCTCTATTTTGTCCGAATTGCAAATCCTAGCTTTTTTAACCAAGATTACTTCAATTCTTAAATTTTACAGCAATACAACAAAAAACTAAATGAAATGGGATTCAGTAAGCTTGATATATATATCTAAGATAGCTGCATAGTTTGATCAAAATCCAAGTTGATTTGAAAAAGTTAAAAACAAATTAAAGATGCATATCTGAATTTTTATATAATAATTCTTATTTTGACATATTGTAAAATTAAATTCTTTCATTTCACAGCAATAAATCAAACTACCAAATAAGCTTGAATTTTTTAAGATCAATATTTAATTTAGTTAGATGGGCTGATTTACACCAGTCAAAACTAAATTTGAAGGTCAAGACTAGTCGAGACAGGTCGAGACTGGATGAGACTGAGTCGAGACTGGTAGAGACTGAGTCGAGACTGGTAGAGACTGAGTCGAGACTAGTCGAGACAGGTTGGAACTAGTCAAGACAGGTCGAGACAGGTCGAGCCTTGGTCAAGACTATTTTAGACTACACAAAGATCATCAAGTACTGAATCAGACTAATCTAGTAAAGTCGATACCTAGTCGAGTACACTTAAGTACAGTTAAGTACAGTTAAGTACAGTCGAGACAATTTCGAGACTAGTCGAGTGAAATGTGTGCTCGATTTTACTGGTCGAGCACAAAAACTGGTCAATTCAGACTCTGAGCAGTTTGTTGTGCTAGTTAACAGCATTATATTCTTACTGCCTTTATTAAGCACTGGTTCTTTTAAAGGTATGTGTTCTTCCTAAAACTCGGATGCTTACGTAAGAACGAACCCTTTCTTATTCAATAATCAATACCTACAATAATTCCCATTTTAATTATTCTGCAGTTTGGTTGCACAGTTTTAATTATCATATTAGCTGATTTATAAAACATGAACACTTTGTAGTCATAATGAATATAAGATTGAGAATTTCTTACAGCTAAAGCAGGTGTCGGTGATGTCTTTACTATCCAGGGACATAGTACATGTAAGTAGCCAAGTTGAAAAGGTAAACAATGTGTCTTGTGTCGTCGTTGTGTGCTTACTTTTATAAAAATGTTATCCTTATTAGCCAATTTTAATCAAACTTTATCATTAGATTATCTTGTTTTAGCATATGACCAATTATCCCAACTGTTAACCACCAACCAATGGCCGACATGGCTAGATATAGAACATAATGGTAGCATGCAAGTTATGTATAATATTTTGAAAACTGTAATGAAAATAGAGAAAATCTGACTGCAACAAAAATGTTGAGTATGTTGAGAACTTCCAATTGTCTGAGTACGTCACAACTGTCAGAGTATTTGTTACCTTTTAGTTTATTATGGTTTAAAAAATATCAGTCACAACTGTCAGAGTATTTGTTACCTTTTAGTTTATTATGGTTTAAAAAATATCAGTCAAAACTTGCATTTTACCCCTTTGTTTTTTGTTTATTCGTATCGGCCATTTGTGTTGGCAGATGGAGTCATGAGACACGTTTAATACTAGAAACTTCAAAGTGCCCTAGTTACTGGCAAAATTTTACTTGCTTGAAGATCTTCACTACTGATCAGATTGCTTATTTAAGTTTTATTTTCTATTTTAAACCTTATTTATTGTACTCCTAATTGTATAAAATATCTGCAGCATTACAATTTTTGTTTGTCTACTATAATGTTTGTCTTATAATAGCTAGGTCACACATTCACGGATTTGACGCCGGATTACCTACGGATAGGATCCGGCATCATTGGTGGCAATCTGTAGATATCCGTTTTGTTGTCTGGTCATACGAAGTAGAACTTGTATATCCTTGACACTCTTTAAACATGACTACAGATCAAACGACCGTAGTAACTTCTTATTAAACCATGTCAGACCGTTCTGATCCGTGTTAGTTCCTATATATTCGTACTTGTTCGTAGGACAGAATGATTAATAAGGCTTGTTTCTGAGATCAATGTACTAGTTTCGGAGAACTATGTACTAGTACGGTGACCTCAACATTGTAAATAACACTTCCCTTCGAAATCTGTTATCAAAAGGTCCGAAATATCGTGAGCCTAAATCCATTAATTGGAAATACAACTTTAAAATTTTGATGAATTCAGACGAGGATTTTGCAATGCAATGAGCTAAGCGCGAGAAAGAAGACGTAGACACTTTTTCTGAATGGATTAAGGCGGTGAGGTCGTTGATACAAATCAGAATAAAGAAACTGAATGGGTCTATCAATGCCCATGCTACGTCAATCTTTAAAGAACTAAATGTTGCAAAACAATTATCCTACCTCATTGACAAATATGTCGTTGTCCCTGCAGATGAAGTCCCAAACAACATCGTTTTGTGTGTAAAACTCATTACATTTACTGCTTGATAAACGAATTAAATATTGACAATATACTTGGAAACTCAACATATACCCTCACGACACTTACCAAAGAGGAAGTCTTGGATAATCATAGGTCTGTTTTGTGTTCCTTTGGCATTCCAACCAAAGATGAAGAACTGATTATTCCATCACTGTATTGGATACCTAAACTACATAAATGTCCTTACAAACAACGGTATACTGAAGGTCTTACAAGTGCTCCACGAAATCTCTTTCTAAATTATTAACATCTATTTTATCAGCAATCAAAGACGGGTTTCTAAGTTATTGTGAAACTGCCTATTCTAGAGGTGGCGTGAATCAGATGTGGATACTTGTGGATAAAAATTCCAAAGTACATACAATCTAACTCTCTTTCATCTTGCAATAATGTTAAAACATTTGACTTTTCTACACTTTACACAAGTATTCCAGATTCCAAACTAAAAGACAAATTGAAAGAGTTGGTATTGCTTTGTTTTATAAAACAAAATGGCCAACGTAGGTACAAGTATCTCGTCCTAGGGAGGTGTACCAGTGAATTCAACATCGGCCTGTAGAAATGCAATGTTGTCATCCTTTACTACGTTTTGGTATGTTTGTCCATCTCTTATTATTACAACCTTATTACCGAAAAATCAGCAAATGAGTTTGCCAGTTCTAAATCCGAGGATGAACTTGGCAACGGGGTTTGTTGTTGTTTACCCATGAGATGTTTAGTTAGTTTGAATAACTGTTTGTGATCATTTCTGCAATTCTCAATTCTAGAAGAGTAATAGGTTTCCTTGGCGATATATAACAGTTCACCAACAGTTCTACACTTTTCCTTAAAAATTTGATGATGAACTTCCAATTTCGAATCCCGCCATTTTCTCTCCGCTTTTCGCTTATCTATTCTGGCATTATTAAGATCGTCTGAATACCATTCTGTATTAGGTCTTAAAACAACTGATTTGATCGGGACTGGTGCGAGTTTATCAAAGATATTGGATAAATTACCTTGATAATGTTCGACAAGTTGCTCTACAGAATTATCTATTCCAGAACATGAAAAATAATCTACAATGTCCTTTTTAATTTCCTTCACGTCGATCTCTTTGCACTTTCTCAAAAAATTGTCCTTGCGCATACTCTTTGGTTTCTGGCATGCTAACGTTGCATGAACAGAAAAATGGTTACACACTTGGTTACCTTGTGCATCACTGATGTTCGGACGCTGAACGTTTGGAACCCCGTTTAATATCTGACTGTCTTTGTTCGTAATAAGAAAGGTCTAAGATATGCCCACTTTCGTGTGTGGCATCTTTGACATGTTGTGTAATGTTACGATCTTCAAGACTCTTACAGAAACGTAATGCGTCTGGATCGTTGAGATTATCAAGGTGGAATTTGACATCTCCGGTGAAAAGAACATTATGCGCAGGTAATAGAATAGTATTTTGATCAAGATATGATTCCCATTCCTCAAAGAAAACAGTATTGCAAAAATCATTAGATTTTGATGGTGGGGGTCTGTATATTACACACAGACGAAAATTGAGATATACAGGATGTACAGAGAACTCCATATGTTCAAAGTGAGTAAAATCTTTTTCATGGACGTTCAATCATTTTATGCCAATACCCCCTTTGAACACAAGTGCTATTCCACCGCCTCGATGATCAGTACGACTGTGATGTATTTCTCTGTATTCAGTTGGTACTAGGTCTTGAACAACACCTTCATCAACATCAGAACCAAGCCATGGTTCCTGAATAGCCAGAATATTTAAATCACGAGATGTCACAAAATCACAAATGGCTAGAGCCTTGTTTTCAAAAGATCTGCAGTTTAGAGAGGCAAACAGCATGTTACTTTAAGAATAAGTTCTGATATTGAGAATGATATTCACTGATGCAAGAGTTATTAGGCGATCAGAGTTTCTTCCCGTGTATGCCCCAACAGGTATGTGACATACACATGTCATGATATTACTTGTTGACTCTGTATCAGGTGTGCTTACTTTGATACGATTAGAGTCACAGTTGTTCAGATATACGATGTTTTGTAAGTTTATGCCACTTTGACTATATGTATTTACCTTGAAATATATATTACCGTTCAAAGCTGTAATTTGTCGTATCACAGGAGTTCCTGCACGTAGAGGTGCTAGGAGATTGATTGTATGGTTGACTAGGGACTGACTTCTCTATCCATGACCAAAAAATAACTGACATGTGTGCGGACAGTTTAGCTAGGTTTAAAAACTTTGAAAGAAAAGTCCTAAACATATTTCTAGAACTTATAAATGTTGCAGGTTCCAGGATTACGAATAACACCATATAGTACAGATAGACAGATTGATAATTTATTTAACGCAAAACTCAAAAAAAAAAAACCCATAGGAATGACCTTTAAAGGGAATAGGTTCAAAGGGAATTCATTGCGATGCCATGCTTATAAATCTTGTTTTGATTATTATTTTTGCTTAAGTTTATATCTAGCTATTGTCATTTTAAGTACATCAAAATATCTTTGGCAAAGCCAAGAGAACATACATATATAACTGTAATCACAACTTATAAACTTTTCAGACAATGAGATAGATAAAATTAAAGTGATGCATCAAAATATTACAATAATAAACGCATGGACATGCTAATAAGGACCGAGTGTCTTTAAAAAACGCACAGGGTGTCAGAAAAAAGACACAGGGCGGTTTATAGTATATATTATTTCTAATATTTGTCTATTATTTCAGGCCCAGACAATGTGTCATTGCCAACAGTCATATCCACTGGTGAGTTGTTTGTTTACTTTATAAACAATACTTTATTCTGTTATAACTTATATGATAATAACATAGTAGTAGATATTTAACATTACTTGTTTCTATTTATCTATCCTGACATCGTAATTCACTAATTCATAACCACAATAACGCCCTTTTATGGATATATAAAATTCCATGCATTTCTTGCCTTTCGAAAGAGTGTATTTGCTTATTACAGCTTCCACATTTTGCAGTAAAAACTATATTACATTGAGTTTAAATCTTTGATGTACTTCATTTCATTAAACTTGATATGAGAAATACACATATTGATGTGTATTTCCTAACCAGCTCAGAAGATAAACCTATAGAAAAACAAGATTCCGCGAAATATGAGTATGAATTAAAAACACAGATATATTATACCCAGATGTTCAATTTACAAAATTATATACACTTATACTTATTTATTACCAAACTTTCAAGACGACTACAACTATTTAATTAATCATTACATCAGTTGTGCTTTGCATACGATATAAAAATAATGAGATGTTGTATGATTGTCAATAATCAATTTCATATAACACTAAGACCTTTAACAGGGCGAATACCCCGTACCCTTAGAGATCTATGATAGGTCTATCATGACATTATAACACAATTCAATTGAGAAAACTTATGGCCTAATTTGATAGCAAAACAGTTGAATACATTTGTTATAAGATAAAACAATGGAAGTTAATTCAAATTATAACTATATATTGTACCAAAATGTGTTCCTTTGCTCAATACAATTTGATGTTTTATTTTAAGCTGGCTTTGCTTTAATGGAAGCAATTTTTACCCTTTAGCGTTCAAAATTTTGATTTTCCATCTGTTTAATCTACATATTCTAATCAATCTACATATGGATATTTATATTACAGTTAATCAGATGACAACTGCTACACCCTCCTGTGTTGACAAGAATCCCTCTTTCTGTGCAGAATTTGGACCAAATGTGTGTACTTTGCTTATTGACTTTGCCAAAGAAAATTGTGTTTACCTGTGTAACTTATGTCCTAAACCTGCAGTACCCTCAGTACAAGTTACAAGTATGTTCTCGTTACACTGTGTAACGTATGTCCTAAACCTATAATCAATACAAATAACAATAGATATAGGAAGATGTGGTGTGAGTGCCAATGAGACAACTCTCCATCAAAATAACAATTTAAAAAAAAAAATTAAACCAATATAGGTCAATGTACGGCCTTCAACACTGAGCCTTGGCTCACACCGAACGACAAGCTATAAAGGGCCCCAAAATAACTTGTGTAAAACAATTCAAACTGGAAAACCAACGGTCTAATATATATAAAATAAAAAAACGAGAAACGAAAAACGAAAAACATGTATAAATTATATAAACAAACGACAACTACTGTACATCAGATTCCTGACTTAGGACAGGTGCAAACATTTGCAGCGGGATTATACGTTTTAATGGATCCAAACCTTCTCCCTTTTTCTGAAACAATAGCATAACATCACATCATAGAAACACACACGATAAAATATCAATTGGCAGGCTTAACTCAATCAAAAAACGTACATTAATACATTAAAAAACGAATAAATTTGACCTGCGATATCTGAATGCACAGTTAATAAAATATAAGGGAAAAACATTCAAGGCCAAAAAGCAAACAAACAAATCCAAACAAAGCCATGTCAAGACACCACTGCAACATATTTAACCCTTTCGAAAATATTCACTTTAGAAAAAAAACGGATTTAAAAAAATACAGGTAAATCTTGAAGTTTATACAAATGTAGTAAGAAGAAGTGATGACAAGTATGTTCACATAACAATGTGTAACTTATGTCCTAAACCTTCACTACAAAATTATAAATAACAAATATGTTATCATTACAATGTGTAACTTATGTCCTAAACCTTCAGTAACATCAATACAAGTAAAAAGTATGTTATCATTACAATGTGTAACTTATGTCCTAACGATTTTGGTCTAGATTTTGCTCGTTAACCAAGGAATTGTGATCGTGTGAAAGCAGTGAATTTTGAAGTTAAAGCTTTCAATTAAGGTTGCGTTGTATGAAGTCGAGTTTGTAGCAACGTGAAACTGACTGACAATGTATTGTTAATTTTAAACGCCACTTGAAGCAGTCTTGGCCAATTCGGCAGTCAATTTTTAAACAGGTTCACATGCACATTATGGTGTCAGATTAAGATATTTACCAAAATGATAATTATTTTAAGCACCATCACCAAATGGCTATGTACTATTGATGATATCTATTTTAAGCACCATCACCAAATGGTTATGTTCTATTGATGATATTTATTTTAAGCACCATCACCAAATGGTTAAGTACTATTGATGATATTTATTTTAAGTACCATCACCAAATGGTTATGTACTCTTGATGATATTTATTTTAAGCACCATCACCAAATGTTTATGTATTGATGAAGGGAGTGACTGGAGTAGGAACATATCCCCCTGGTGTTACTGATTTGTTTGGATTATGGAACTCAACTAAGACAATTAATGAATTCCAAAAGGAAGCCAGGGCACTGACATCAAATTTCCCAGGCCATTATAAGCCAATATTGTCAAATAACTGGACATTTCTTTGTTTGGATAAGGTAAAAAGAAAAAAAAGTCCCATAAAGAGAGTGCTTTAGTTATGTTCATGATGTTAAGGGATCTTATCGGTTTTTTTTGCATATTTAGCATATTATGGTAGAATTAAACTTGACTACTATTTTAGCTAACAGTACCATAATAACTTTTTGTTAATGTTATTTTTCTGCGAAAAAAATCTCAAAACTTTAAAACTTATTAGGAATGATTTGTCGTCATGGAAATTTGATCTTTATGTCCAAATTTAGCTTTATGAAATATAAAAATATACAACAGTAGTATACTCCTCTTTAAACGAGAGATTGAAGTTATAATTATTTTTTGAGTTCAGTACGATCTTTAAAGATTGTACTGTTATCGGCGTATATCCTTCACCGAAAGAGCATCTTAATCACTTAAGGGTTAATAGACATACAAGGCAAATTAAAAAAAATCAATAATATAATTCTAAACTTTTATGATGAAACGGAAAACTAGGATTTCAATTTGGCAATGATATAAACTGTTTTAGAATGGTTTCACAATTTAGTATTGAATAATAAGAATTTTGCTATTTTTGTCTCATATTTATTTTAACCAAATACACAAAAGAGGGGCGAACGATACAAGAGGGACAGTTAAACTCATAGATCAAAAATAAACTGACAATGCCTCGGTTAACAACGAGAAAAAAAGACAAATTATAGTACAAACACACAACATAGAAAACTAAAATCTTAACAACATGAACCCAATCAAACACTGGAGGTGCTCGTAAAGGGTGCCCTGATCCTGCTCCACATGTTGGACCCGTCGTGTGGTTTTTATTTTTACAAACCCAGAAAAATAGTATAATTCGGAAGGCCATATTCATGAAACCCTTTATGGGCAATCAATACAGTTAAACGTTAATAGTAAATAACATCTAAAGCCAATGAATTCATATGTACTATAATAATATGCATCACTACTTTCAAAATTTGACCAGTAACTGTATTTTATCAAATAAAATGACAAACAAATTGCTGAAGTGACAGTATTTTATTTATTATCATATTTTTTTTAAGAATGATCTGGACCTTTAGAAATGTGAAAAGCAATGAAACAGCGACGTGTCCTCTTTATGAGCAAACAAACTCTCTCTGACCGACAAAAATTTCAGACAATAAATCATTCAGACAAACAAAAAAAAACAGTTTGGCACAGCCTACATTTTGTAAGGTTACCTTTTCTTATTTCAATAAAATGATAGAAAATAAAGTATAGAAAAAATAATCAAAATATATTACAGGTCAGGGTATCCATATACAAAAATGGTGTAGAGAAAGCTTTCATGTTGTTCAATGCTACAGGATCAGATAAGATGAGTTGGTTTACACCTAGCAGAATCATAGGTTCGTCATGGGTTGATTTGCAATCTACAACTAAACAGTATTTTGCAATGTCAAAGTAAGTATTAATACATTTGATAAGGTTTCAATTTCTCAGATACTAAAGTAAATGTAAGCGTATGTTAAACCTGTATATACTGCATGATGCATTCTGGTTTTATATCCTGCTTCTTAGTGTTTGTGCATATATAAAACTGTGTATTAAAACTGTACAGCTCAGGTTTTATTTTTAATTCTTGGGGGAAAAGTGCTGAATGAGGTAAGATCGAGTATGATGTTTGTTATAGTTACTGGCTATCTACATAAATACAGCACTTATAGATGTACTTTTGTTTGAATTATACTTTCGGAAGAATCAGTGCCCCTGGGCATTAAACATTTCATGAAAATTTTAGTTGTCTGTAGATATTTTTATTTTAACAGAATTCCTGAAGACATCCATAGCTGCTGGTTTGTTTAAACTGACTTTGTCAGATTCTAAAAATAGTTAATGCATTATCTCATATTCTTCATATTTGCTTCACTATAAATCAATTTTCTAAATGATGTAAATGTCTCTTGACTTATAACTTCTATATAACTTGTCAGAAATGTACATTCAACAACAAGGTTACAATACATACCACATTATAACCTTATAGAGATCTATATTCCTAAAGCATAATGATATAGATTAAATGCATCATCCTCAGTAAAATAAAAGAAAAATATTTTGCATATGTTTCAATTATCAATGAAACCATTTCAGAGATCCAGATTTCCTCAGAGAATTTTATGCCAGTCAGAATGCTGATAAATCCAAATGTGATTCAACTGGTTGGATGTTTATATCTACAGCAAACAGATGCTTTCTTGAAACTGACAAAAAACCAGCTTTCTATTATGCTCCAGATCAGACCTCAGCTCATTGGGGATATAGTGAGTCTTCATTCAATTATAAGCCTATGAAATTCTATTAGAAAATATTTTCTTTTATAGAATGTAAACTTTCTGCAATTTTTTTTTCTTTACCATCTTAATTTAAAACAGACACCACCCCAAGATAAATATTGTTAAGACGGATGGTGACAAATATGTTTATAATTTTTACTCATCAGCTCGCTGCTTCATATTTCTTTCCAATAAGAGCAGTGTACACATCTTTAATGTAATTTGTCTTCAATTATAGACTTGGAAAAGTTTCAAATCCAAGTACAACTAGGTAAAGTACAAGTCTTAGATGTAACATGCGTTTTGATTATTTATTTTGCTTTAAAGATACTTTTAGATAAATTGTACATTATTTTCTTTATTTTTGTGGGTACTAAGTAGACATACAATGAACAATGACTAATTAACATCTAGATTTATACAAAAATAGAGGTATCACTACTATCTCTTACTTTTTGTAGACAATCGAAAGTTTATCATGATCTGTTGGCCTAATTTTACAATGTGTTAGATTGTGGTTTGTCATTACGTCGTTTGATCGTTTAATTGTTGAACGTTACTTTTTCCTGATTGTAGCTGTTTTGCTGAGTGTAAATTCGCATTGGTATGAGACGTGCCACGGTTCCTTTCTATAGGAAGTTCTCGTATTTAGTTTTGATGAAGTATTTGTTATACTCGTCGGATTTTGTCATATGTTTTATCGTTTGTAGTTGTAAATCTTATTTTTTCTGTTGTATTCGTTTGTTATGGAAGAGAAAATTAATCATCCAGTTCATTAATAAGATTTTTGTTTGGTTCAATTAAATTTATACAATATATTTGGTTTACATTTTGATTAAGAAGAAATACCAACATAACTAGATAAAAAAAATATTCTACCACAATTTGATATCAATTAGTATTTATTTTTCATGTTATATCAACATTTCAAACCTTATCTTGAATTCTATTCTAACTCTATCCTATAAGTTGGGAAATCTTTAGATATTCAAATGTAACGTCACTTAAATTTGTGCGTTTATCGATTTAAGATTATTCATCTATCCGTTTTTATTTTGTAGTTAGTCATTAGTTTTATCATTAATATTTATTATATCCTGGTACCTGTGATAGCTATTATACAAATTTACAGTTTGCAAAAGTATGAATTATTCTAAATAATTAGGTTTTTCTTATCTCAGGCAGACAACCTTAGCCGTATTTGACTTATGTTTTGGAATTTTTGGTCCTCGGTGCTCTTCGGATTTATACATTTTTTGGTTTTCGAGATTTTTTTCATCAACGCTTTATTGGTTAGTCTTGTGTAAACGACCCGCGCGTCTGGTGTATTAAGTTTTAAACCTGGCATCTTTTGTTAGCTATTATTCTAGTGTTTTTTCTGTCCTGTATGTTCTCCCATGTATTTGTATTGTAGTATTGTATTTTTATTAAATGTCCTGTACCAAGTCAGAAAAATGGCCACTGTTATATTATAGTTCGTTTCTGTGTGTGTGTTACATTTTAATGTTGTGTTTCTGTTGTGTCGAAGTTCTCTTTTATTTGATGTGTTTCCATCAGTTTTAGTTTGTAACACAGATTTATTTTTGTCTCAATCGATTTATGAATTTTGAACAGCGGTATTACTACTGTTGCCTTCATTCATATTCTACTTTTCTGTGGCGTTGATACATTCATATGACGCATAGTTTATTTTTCTATTGGAATGTATTTTAGTTTTCTCCAAAGTTACGGTAACTTGAGGTGTTACTGGCTATTCTTAGGTTGTTGACATGTTAAAATGGACTGTGTTCTGAGTGTTCGTGCATTTTTTTGTAGTGTATTTCTGTCTCGTTATTTTGTTAGTTAAGCGGTATTTTTCATAAGGCATAAAACCAGGTTGACCCAACTATTTTATTCTTTTTTTGGGTTTATCTTGGTTTGGCTTTCTTTTCAATTTTTACATTAGTGCATTAATGAATGACGAGTCTAGCGTGTTTAATGTTAAGCCTGATAATTTTATAACTATTAGCTTGTCGTAATGTTCTATTGTATTGTTAATTTGTGAATTTCTCTATCCTGAATGTTTGACCATTCATTTGTATTGTAGTCCTGTCATGTGATGTTATCGTTTTAGTGTTACATTTTACTTTGCCATGAAAGCGGGAGGTTCGGCTTGCCACAACACCAGGTTCAACCAACCATTTTTGAAAATGTCCTGTGCGAAGTCAGGAAAATGTAGTTCGTTTCTGTGTGAGTAGCATTGTCGTTTTGTATTTTGTTGTGTCGTTGATTGCTCCTATATTTCTGTTTCCGTAAGTTTTAATTTGTAACCCGGACTTGTTTTTTCCATCGATTTATTACTTTCGAACAGCGGTTTCCTTTATTTGATTCCTCTTATAGTTGATGTGTTTATCCAGAGTTGGATTGTGACCTGGATTTGTTCCAGTTAAATCAATGTATCACTACACTACAAACTGCACAGAGTCTGAATTGACAAGTTTTTGTGCTCGACCAGTAAAATTGAGCACACATTTTACTCGACTTGTCTCGACATTGTCTCGACTGTACTTTACTGTACTTAAGTGTACTCGACTAGGTCTCGACTTTACTTAAATAGTCTGATTCAGTACTTAATGATCTTTGTGTAGTCTGAAATAGTCTTGACCAAGATGAAAATCCAAGTTGATTTGAAAAAGTTATAAAAAAAATTAAAGTGCACTATCTCTATTTTGTCCGAATTGCAAATCCTAGCTTTTTTAACCAAGATTACTTCAATTCTTAAATTTTACAGCAATACAACAAAAAACTAAATGAAATGGGATTCAGTAAGCTTGATATATATATCTAAGATAGCTGCATAGTTTGATCAAAATCCAAGTTGATTTGAAAAAGTTAAAAAAAAATTAAAGATGCATATCTGAATTTTTATATAATAATTTTTATTTTGACATATTGTAAAATTAAATTCTTTCATTTCACAGCAATAAATCAAACTACCTAATAAGCTTGAATTTTTTAAGATCAATATTTAATTTAGTTAGATGGGCTGATTTACACCAGTCAAAACTAAATTTGAAGGTCAAGACTAGTCGAGACAGGTCGAGACTGGATGAGACTGAGAGTCGAGACTGGTAGAGACTGAGTCGAGACTGGTAGAGACTGAGTCGAGACTAGTCGAGACAGGTTGGAACTAGTCAAGACAGGTCGAGACAGGTCGAGCCTTGGTCAAGACTATTTCAGACTACACAAAGATCATCAAGTACTGAATCAGACTAATCTAGTAAAGTCGAGACCTAGTCGAGTACACTTAAGTACAGTTAAGTACAGTCGAGTACACTTAAGTACAGTTAAGTACAGTCGAGACAATTTCGAGACTAGTCGAGTGAAATGTGTGCTCGATTTTACTGATCGAGCACAAAAACTGGTCAATTCAGACTCTGCGCAGTTTGTAGTGCTCGTTAACAGCATTATATTCTTACTGCCTTTATTAAGCACTGATTCTTTTAAAGGTATGTGTTCTTCCTAAAACTCGGATGCTTACATAAGAACGAACCCTTTCTTATTCAATAATCAATACCTACAATAATTCCCATTTTAATTATTCTGCAGTTTGGTTGCACAGTTTTAATTATCATATTAGCTGATTTATAAAACAATGAACACTTTGTAGTCATAATGAATATAAGATTGAGAATTTCTTACAGCTAAAGCAGGTGTCGGTGATGTCTTTACTATCCAGGGACATAGTACATGTAAGTAGCCAAGTTGAAAAGGTAAACAATGTGTCTTGTGTCGTCGTTGTGTGCTTACTTTTATAAAAATATTATCCTTATTAGCTAATTTTAATCAAACTTTATCATTAGATTATCTTGTTTTAGTATATGACCAATTATCCCAACTGCTAACCACCAACCAATGGCCGACATGGCTAGATATAGAACATAATGGTAGCATGCAAGTTATGTATAATATTTTGAAAACTGTAATGAAAATAGAGAAAATCTGACTGCAACAAAAATGTTGAGTATGTTGAGAACTTCCAACTGTCTGAGTACGTCACAACTGTCAGAGTATTTGTCACCTTTTAGTTTATTATGGTTTAAAAAATATCAGTCACAATTTGCATTTTACCCCTTTGTTTTTTGTTTATTCGTATCGGCCATTTGTGTTGGCAGATGGAGTCATGAGACACGTTTAATACTAGAAACTTCAAAGTGCCCTAGTTACTGGCAAAATTTTACTTGCTTGAAGATCTTCACTACTGATCAGATTGCTTATTTAAGTTTTATTTTCTATTTTAAACCTTATTTATTGTACTCCTAATTGTATAAAATATCTGCAGCATTACAGTTTTTGTTTATCTATTATAATGTTTGTCTTATAATAGCTAGGTCACACATTCACGGATTTGACGCCGGATTACCTACGGATAGGATCCGGGATCATTGGTGGCAATCTGTAGATATCCGTTTTGTTGTCTGGTCATACGAAGTAGAACTTGTATATCCTTGACACTCTTTAAACATGCGCAAAGTTTGACTACAGATCAAACGACCGTAGTAGCTTCTTATTAAACCATGTCAGACCGTTCTGATCCGTGTTAGTTCCTATATATTCGTACTTGTTCGTAGGACAGAATGATTAATAAGGCTTGTTTCTGAGATCAATGTACTAGTTTCGGAGAACTATGTACTAGTACGGTGACCTCAACATTGTAAATAACACTTCCCTTCGAAATCTGTTATCAAAAGGTCCGAAATATCGTGAGCCTAAATCCATTAATTGGAAATACAACTTAAAATGTTGATGAATCCAGACGAGGATTTTGCAATGCAATGAGCTAAGCGCGAGAAAGAAGACGTAGACAATTTTTCCGAATGGATTAAGGCGGTGAGGTCGTTGATACAAATCAGAATAAAGAAACTGAATGGGTCTATCAATGCCCATGCTACGTCAATCTTTAAAGAACTAAATGTTGCAAAACAATTATCCTACCTCATTGACAAATATGTCGTTGTCCCTGCAGATGAAGTCCCAAACAACATCGTTTTGTGTGTAAAACTCATTACATTTACTGCTTGATAAACGAATTAAATATTGACAATATACTTGGAAACTCAACATATACCCTCACGACACTTACCAAAGAGGAAGTCTTGGATAATCATAGGTCTGTTCTGTGTTCCTTTGGCATTCCAACCAAAGATGAAGAACTGATTATTCCATCACTGTATTGGATACCTAAACTACATAAATGTCCTTACAAACAACGGTATACTGAAGGTCTTACAAGTGCTCCACGAAATCTCTTTCTAAATTATTAACAACTATTTTATCAGCAATCTAAGTTATTGTGAAACTGCATTCTAGAGGTGGCGTGAATCAGATGTGGATACTTGTGGATAAAAATTCCAAAGTACATACAATCTAACTCTCTTTCATCTTGCAATAATGTTAAAACATTTGACTTTTCTACACTTTACACAAGTATTCCAGATTCCAAACTAAAAGACAAATTGAAAGAGTTGGTATTGCTTTGTTTTATAAAACAAAATGGCCAACGTAGGTACAAGTATCTCGTCCTAGGGAGGGATAAATCTTACTTTGTAAAGGATCACTTTCATTCAAACAAAAAATCTCTGAAACTGACATTATCAAGATGCTTGATTTTTTCTATTGACAACATATTTGTAACGTTCGGAGAACGTGTTTTTCAACAAACTGTCGACATTCCAATGGGAACCAACCCTCGTCTTCCCGACTTGGTTCTTTATTATTATGAGGTTGGTTTCACACAGGAGGAACTTATTAGGAAGAAAGATAAGATATTAGCAATATTCTTCAATTCTACTTTGCGATATATAGATGACGTTATTTCACTAAATATGTGTGACTATGTTGAATGCATCTATCCGATCGAACTAGAAATAAAGGATACACCAGATACAATTAATTTTTAGCAAGGCGTTGTCTGTTTGTTTTCAATTTATGAGTTTGACTGTTCCTCTGGTATCGTCCGTCCCTCTTTCAAAGCACGTATTGGCAAGGATACAGTACGATTTGTTACTAATGTATCATGGATCGCCACGATTTCGTTACGTTGCAATACCGAAAGCTAGGTATCAACCAGGGTTCTGAAAGTCTAATAGGTTTAATACATTACAACACGACAGAATACGGAATACTGAGATTTTTTTTTATTTTCGTCTTATAGGTTTGATTCGTTGGTACCAATTTTCATGGTTTGCAAAAAAACCTTGCATTTTTTGTAGATATTTGATTACGTGATTCTTCTAAAGTCTGGATACAAGTTTATAGAATCTTCTTTTTTCGTTGAACACTCAAATTCGTTATTCGCCACGAATAATAATGAATCAGCAGTATTACGTATGTAACGTCGACAAACTGAAATAAGGCTTGAGTATTAGTACTCCAAAATCATAGGACCCTTCTTATTCAGTGCTTTGACTTTAAGGTATACATAATGATAATCCAAAATGAATAATCAACAACTGTGCTTGCAATTAATTGGCTGCAATTGGATATTGATCTGGCAAAAAATGACAGGACGGGGACGATGAACTTGATGACAGAGACGTAATAATAATGAAAATTTATAAAGCGCCCTATTTAAAAAAAAAAAAAAAATTACTCTAAGACGCTGTACATTCACTTAGTAATTAAAACAAATCTATAACAAAAACATAAAAAATAAAACGTACATCGTGTCAGATTCAAATACTGAAATAAAAAAAGCCTACCATAAAATAAAAGGTCAATACGAAAAACATGTTAAAACAAAGAATAAAAAATTTACAATAAAGGTTAAACGCATGCAAAACAAGCAAAAACCCTAAATCGAAATAAAAAAAAGTCAAAAAAGCCCGTAAAAGAGATAAGAATTCAATCTGATTAAAAAGCAATGAGATAAAGATGAGTTTTTAGCTGAGATTTAAAACATTCTAGGGACTTGCATTGTCTTAAACTGTTCGGGAGATTGTTCAATAAAGATGCCGCTGTCCAATCAAATTGTCTTTCACCGTGAGTGTTCGTCCTCATTTTTGAAACGGTGAGAAGTTTTGTGGAGCTTGAACGCAAAAATCGGTTTGGAACGTGAAGATTGACTAGTTCTCGAATGTAAGCAGGGCCAATGTCATTCGAAGCGCAGTACACATAAGTCAGTATTTTGTATTGTAGTCTATATTGGACGGGTAACCAATGTAAATCAACAAGTATCGGTGTTATATGTATGTTTTCCTGTCCTGGTGATAAGACGAGCTGTTGTATTTTGTGCTTTTTGTAATCTGTTCAATGTAGTCTGGTTGATGGCGTTCAGGACAATATTCCCATAATCAAGTCCGGATGTTACTAGACTGGTCACTAGTGTCTTGTCAAGTTTTGAAAAATAGTTCAACCAGTTGTCTAGCGGCTTGATAACCATATACACCTGTGTGTCGTCCGCATAGCAGTGATATGTCATGCCATGGCGACGGCATATTTCACCTATTGGCTTCGAGAAAAGACAATTTCGGGCCTAGCACGGAACCTTGTGAAAGCCCGAATTTTAGATGACATTTCTTCGATGTAGTTGTTCCTTTCACCACACGCTGATGTCTATTCGTAAATTACGACTTAATCCATTCGAGAGTGTAACCAGTTATGCCATATGTAAATTACAGACGTTTTAGAAGAATTCTGTGATATATTACATCGAATGCAGCGGAAAGGTCCAATAGCACCAATACTACTGATGACTGTTTAGCCGCATTTATATCATGATGTACTCTCGCTAATGCAGTTTCAGTTGAATGACGTGGTCTGTATGCTGACTGAAGTGGATCACACATTGAGTTAGAGTCCAAATGAACATCTAGTCTCTTATCAACTACCTTTTCTACACTGGTCTAGTTTTTGTAAATTTCTGAATCAAGTCCCGGTTTTTTCAGAAGAGGTCTCACAAGAGCCTGTTTGAAGTCTGACGGCACGATTTTCTCATCAAATGATGCATTGACGATATCTGAAATTAGTGGCACGACAACATCGGAACACTGTTTCAAGAGGTTCGACGAAATAGAAGCAAACTCGCAGGACTTGTTCGAGGCTTTCTGAATGATAGTTCGTTTCTCGTTATTGGTTGTGTGTTTGAATGACAAAGGTGTACCAGTGAATTCAACATCGGCCTGTAGAAATGCAATGTTATCATCCTTTACTACGTTTTAGTATGTTTGTCCATCTCTTATTATTACAACCTTATTACCGAAAAATCAGCAAATGAGTTTGCCAGTTCTAAATCCGAGGATGAACTTGGCAACGGGGTTTGTTGTTGTTTACCCATGAGATGTTTAGTTAGTTTGAATAACTGTTTGTGATCATTTCTGCAATTCTCAATTTTAGAAGAGTAATAGGTTTCCTTGGCGATATATAACAGTTCACCAACAGTTCTACACTTTTCCTTAAAAATTTGATGATGAACTTCCAATTTCGAATCCCGCCATTTTCTCTCCGCTTTTCGCTTATCTATTCTGGCATTATTAAGATCGTCTGAATACCATTCTGTATTAGGTCTTAAAACAACTGATTTGATCGTGACTGGTGCGAGTTCATCAAAGATATTGGATAAATTACCTTGATAATGTTCGACAAGTTGCTCTACAGAACTATCTATTCCAGAACATGAAAAATAATCTACAATGTCCTTTTTAATTTCCTTCACGTCGATCTCTTTGCACTTTCTCAAAAATTTGTCCTTGCGCATACTCTTTGGTTTCTGGCATGCTAACGTTGCATGAACAGAAAAATGGTTACACACTTGGTTACCTTGTGCATCACTGATGTTCGGACGCTGAACGTTTGGAACCCCGTTTAATATCTGACTGTCTTTGTTCGTAATAAGAAAGGTCTAAGATATGCCCACCTTCGTGTGTGGCATCTTTGACATGTTGTGTAATGTTACGATCTTCAAGACTCTTACAGAAACGTAATGCGTCTGGATCGTTGAGATTATCAAGGTGGAATTTGAAATCTCCGGTGAAAAGAACATTATGCGCAGGTACTAGAATAGTATTTTGATCAAGATATGATTCCCATTCCTCAAAGAAAACAGTATTGCAAAAATCATTAGATTTGGATGGTGGGGGTCTGTATATTACACACAGACGAAAATTGAGATATTCAGGATGTACAGAGAACTCCATATGCTCAAAGTGAGTAAAATCTTTTTCATGGACGTTCAATCATTTTATGCCAATACCCCTTTGAACACAAGTGCTATTCCACCGCCTCGATGATCATTACGACTGTGATGTATTTCTCTGTATTCAGTTGGTACTAGGTCTTGAACAACACCTTCATCAACATCAGAACCAAGCCATGGTTCCTGAATAGCCAGAATATTTAAATCACGAGATGTCACAAAATCACAAATGGCTAGAGCCTTGTTTTCAAAAGATCTGCAGTTTAGAGAGGCAAACAGCATGTTACTTTAAGAATAAGTTCTGAAATTGAAAATGATATTCACTGATGCAAGAGTTATTAGGCGATCAGAATTTCTTCACGTGTATGCCCCAACAGGTATGTGACCTACACATGTCATGATATTACTTGTTGACGTTGTATCAGGTGTGCTTACTTTGATACGATTAGAGTCACAGTTGTTCAGATATACGATGTTTTGTAAGTTTATGCCACTTTGACTATATGTATTTACCTTGAAATATATATTACCGTTCAAAGCTGTAATTTGTCGTATCACAGGAGTTCCTGCACGTAGAGGTGCTAGGAGATTGATTGTATGGTTGACTAGGGACTGACTTCTCTATCCATGACCAAATTGAGTCCCCCATAACTGACATGTGTGCGGACAGTTTAGCTAGGTTTAAAAACTTTGAAAGAAAAGTCCTAAACATATTTTAAATGTTGCAGGTTCCAGGATTACGAATAACACCATATAGTACAGATAGACAGATTGATAATTTATTTAACGCAAAACGCAAAAAAAAAACCCATAGAAATGACCTTTAAAGGGAATAGGTTCAAAAGGAATTCATTGCGATGCCATGCTTATAAATCTTGTTTTGATTATTATTTTTGCTTAAGTTTATATCTAGCTATTGTCATTTTAAGTACATCAAAATATCTTGGGCAAAGCCAAGAGAACATACATATATAACTTTAATCACAACTTATAAACTTTTCAGACAATGAGATAGATAAAATTAAAGTGATGCATCAAAATATTACAATAATAAACGCATGGACATGCTAATAAGGACCGAGTGTCTTTAAAAAACGTACAGGGTGTCAGAAAAAAGACACAGGGCGGCTAATAGTATATTTTATTTCTGATATTTGTCTATTATTTCAGGCCCAGACAATGTGTCACTACCAACAGTCATATCCACTGGTGAGTTTTTTGTTTACTTTATAAACAATACTTTATTTTGTTATAACTTATATGATAATAACATAGTAGTAGATATTTAACATTACTTGTTTCTATTTATCTATCCTGACATCGTAATTCACTAATTCATAACCACAATAACGCTCTTTTATGGATATAGAGAATTCCATGCATTTCTTGCCTTTAGAAAGAGTGTATTTGCCTATTACAGCTTCCACATTTTGCAGTAAAAACTATATTACATTGAGTTTAAATCTTTGATGTACTTCATTTCATTAAACTTGATATGGGAAATACACATATTGATGTGTATTTCCTAACCAGCTCAGAAGATTAACCTATAGAAAAACAAGATTCCGCGAAATATGAGTATGAATTAAAAACACAGATATATTATACCCAGATGCTCAATTTACAAAATTATATACACTTATACTTATATAACCAAACTTTCAAGACGACTAGAACTATTTAATTAATCATTACATCAGTTGTGCTTTGCATACGATATAAAAATAATGAGATGTTGTACGATTGTCTATAATCAATGTCATATAACACTAAGACCTTTAACAGGGCGAATACCACGTACCCTTAGAGATCTATGATAGGTCTATCATGACATTATAACACAATTCAATTGAGAAAACTTATGGCCTAATTTGATAGCAAAACAGTTGAATACATTTGTTATAAGATAAAACAATGGAAGTTAATTCAAATTATAACTATATATTGTACCAAAATGTGTTCCTTTGCTCAATACAATTTGATGTTTTATTTTAAGCTGGCTTTGCTTTAATGGAAGCAATTTTTACCCTTTAGCGTTCAAAATTTTGATTTTTCATCTGTTTAATCTAGATATTCTCATCAACCTACATATGGATATTTATATTACAGTTAATCAGATGACAACTTCTACACCCTCCTGTGTTGACAAGAATCCCTCTGCCTGTGCAGAAATCGGACCAGATGTGTGTACTTTGCTTATTGACTTTTCCAAGGAAAATTGTGCTCACCAGTGTAACTTATGTCCTAAACCTGCAGTACCCTCAGTACAAGTTACAAGTATGTTCTCGTTACACTGTGTAACGTATGTCCTAAATCTATCATCAATACAAATAACAATAGATATAGGAAGATGTGGTGTGAGTGCCAATGAGACAACTCTCCATCAAAATAACAATTTAAAAAAAAAAATTAAACCAATATAGGTCAATGTACGGCCTTCAACACTGAGCCTTGGCTCACACCGAACGACAAGCTATAAAGGGCCCCAAAATAACTTGTGTAAAACAATTCAAACTGGAAAACCAACGGTCTAATATATATAAAATAAAAAAACGAGAAACGAAAAACATGTATAAATTATATAAACAAACGACAACTACTGTACATCAGATTCCTGACTTAGGACAGGTGCAAACATTTGCAGCGGGATTATACGTTTTAATGGATCCAAACCTTCTCCCTTTTTCTGAAACAATAGCATAACATCACATCATAGAAACACACACGATAAAATATCAATTGGCAGGCTTAACTCAATCCAAAAACGTACATTAATACATTATAAACGAATAAATTTGACCTGCGATATCTGAATGCACAGTTAATAAAATATAAGGGAAAAACATTCAAGGCCAAAAAGCAAACAAACAAATCCAAACAAAGCCATGTCAAGACACCACTGCAACATATTTAACCCTTTCGAAAATATTCACTTTAGAAAAAAAACGGATTTAAAAAAATACAGGTAAATCTTGAAGTTTATACAAATGTAGTAAGAAGAAGTGATGACAAGTATGTTCACATAACAATGTGTAACTTATGTCCTAAACCTTCACTACAAAATTATAAATAACAAATATGTTATCATTACAATGTGTAACTTATGTCCTAAACCTTCAGTAACATCAATACAAGTAAAAAGTATGTTATCATTACAATGTGTAACTTATGTCCTAACGATTTTGGTCTAGATTTTGCTCGTTAACCAAGGAATTGTGATCGTGTGAAAGCAGTGAATTTTGAAGTTAAAGCTTTCAATTAAGGTTGCGTTGTATGAAGTCGAGTTTGTAGCAACGTGAAACTGACTGACAATGTATTGTTAATTTTAAACGCCACTTGAAGCAGTCTTGGCCAATTCGGCAGTCAATTTTTAAACAGGTTCACATGCACATTATGGTGTCAGATTAAGATATTTACCAAGATCATATCAAATTGAACACATAAAATTGAGAATGGAAATGGGGAATGTGCCAAAGAGACAACAACCCGACCATAGAAAAACACAACAGCAGAAGGTCACCAACAGGTCTTCAATGTAGCGAGAAATTCCTGCACCCGGAGGCGTCCTTCAGCTGGCCCCTAAACAATTATATGCTAGTTCAGTGATAACGAACGCCATACCAATTTCCAAATTGAACACAAGAAACTAAAATTAAAATAATACAAGACTAACAAAGGCCAGAGGCTCCATACTTGGGACAGGCACAAAAATGGGGCGGGGTTAAACATGTTTGTGAGATCTCAACCCTCCCCCTATACCTCTAGCCAATGTAGAAAAGTAAACGCATAACAATACGCACATTAAAATTCAGTCCAAGAGAAGTCCGAGTCTGATGTCAGAAGATGTAACCAAAGAAAATAAACAAAATGACAATAATACATCAATAACAACAGACTACTAGCAGTTAACTGACATGCCAGATATAAAACATAATATATTTTGAAATTGATAAGGTATGAAAGACAGAACTATTTACAAAATGTTTTAAATTGTCTTTTTCAACATTATCCAAGGTTTCGTTTATCATTTTGCCAAAAAACAGCCCTTTAATGTAGGTGTTCAAGCTAATGTTGTTACATATTATCCATCTGCCGTTTGCACCAAATTTAAAAAAAAAGATCAAGTGAAACAACTGTATACACACATTAGGTAATGTTTAACCATAAATTATGTATTGATGCAAAGACGGTTGGTAACTTATGATATAATACATTCAATAACATTTTATACGACATATTTTAAGCAAATTATGTACTATTGATGATATTTATTTTAAGCACCATCACCAAATGGTTATGTACTATTGATTATATTTATTTTAAGCACCATCACCAAATGGCTATGTACTATTGATGATATCTATTTTAAGCACCATCACCAAATGGTTATGTTCTATTGATGATATTTATTTTAAGCACCATCACCAAATGGTTAAGTACTATTGATGATATTTATTTTAAGTACCATCACCAAATGGTTATGTACTCTTGATGATATTTATTTTAAGCACCATCACCAAATGTTTATGTATTGATGAAGGGAGTGACTGGAGTAGGAACATATCCCCCTGGTGTTACTGATTTGTTTGGATTATGGAACTCAACTAAGACAATTAATGAATTCCAAAAGGAAGCCAGGGCACTGACATCAAATTTCCCAGGCCATTATAAGCCAATATTGTCAAATAACTGGACATTTCTTTGTTTGGATAAGGTAAAAAGAAAAAAAAGTCCCATAAAGAGAGTGCTTTAGTTATGTTCATGATGTTAAGGGATCTTATCGTTTTTTTTTTGGCATATTTAGCATATTATGGTAGAATTAAACTTGACTACTATTTTAGCTAACAGTACCATAATAACTTTTTGTTAATGTTATTTTTCTGCGAAAAAAATCTCAAAACTTTAAAACTTATTAGGAATGATTTGTCGTCATGGAAATTTGATCTTTATGTCCAAATTTAGCTTTATGAAATATAAAAATATACAACAGTAGTATACTGCTCTTCAAACGAGAGATTGAAGTTATAATTATTTTTTGAGTTCAGTACGATCTTTAAAGATTGTACTGTTATCGGCGTATATCCTTCACCGAAAGAGCATCTCAATCACTTAAGGGTTAATAGACATACAAGGCAAATTAAAAAAAATCAATAATATAATTCTAAACTTTTATGATGAAACGAAAAACTAGGATTTCAATTTGGCAATGATATAAACTGTTTTAGAATGGTTTCACAATTTAGTATTGAATAATAAGAATTTTGCTATTTTTGTCTCATATTTATTTTAACCAAATGCACAAAAGAGGGGCGAACGATACAAGAGGGACAGTTAAACTCATAGATCAAAAATAAACTGACAATGCCTCGGTTAACAACGAGAAAAAAAGACAAATTATAGTACAAACACACAACATAGAAAACTAAAATCTTAACAACATGAACCCAATCAAACACTGGAGGTGCTCGTAAAGGGTGCCCTGATCCTGCTCCACATGTTGGACCCGTCGTGTGGTTTATGTTATTACAAACCCAGAAAAATAGTCTAATTCGGTAGGCCATATTCATGAAACCCTTTATGGGCAATCAATACAGTTAAACGTTAATAATAAATAACATCTAAAGCCAATGCATTCATATGTACTATAATAATATGCATCACTACTTTCAAAATTTGACCAGTAACTGTATTTTATCAAATAAAATGACAAACAAATTGCTGAAGTGACAGTATTTTATTTATTATCATATTTTTTTTAAGAATGATCTGGACCTTTAGAAATGTGAAAAGCAATGAAACAGCGACGTGTCCTCTTTATGAGCAAACAAACTCTCTCTGACCGACAAAAATTTCAGACAATAAATCATTCAGACAAACAAAAAACAGTTTGGCACAGCCTACATTTTGTAAGGTTACCTTTTCTTATTTCAATAAAATGATAGAAAATAAAGTATAGAAAAAATAATCAAAATATATTACAGGTCAGGGTATCCATATACAAAAATGGTGTAGAGAAAGCTTTCATGTTGTTCAATGCTACAGGATCAGATAAGATGAGTTGGTTTACACCTAGCAGAATCATAGATTCGTCATGGGTTGATTTGCAATCTACAACTAAACAGTATTTTGCAATGTCAAAGTAAGTATTAATACATTTGATAAGGTTTCAATTTCTCAGATACTAAAGTAAATGTAAACGTATGTTAAACCTGTATATACTGCATGATGCATTCTGGTTTTATATCCTGATACTTAGTGTTTGTGCATATATAAAACTGTGTATTGAAACTGTACAGCTCAGGTTTTATTTTTAATTCTTGCGGGAAAAGTGCTGAATGAGGTAAGATCGAGTATGATGTTTGTTATAGTTACTGGCTATCTACATAAATACAGCACTTATAGATGTACTTTTGTTTGAATTATACTTTCGGAAGAATCAGTGCCCCCTGGGCATTAAACATTTCATGAAAATTTTAGTTATCTGTAGATATTTTTATTTTAACAGAATTCCTGAAGACATCCATAGCTGCTGGTTTGTTTAAACTGACTTTGTCAGATTCTAAAAATAGTTAATGCATTATCTCATATTCTTCATATTTGCTTCACTATAAATCAATTTTCTAAATGATGTAAATGTCTCTTGACTTATAACTTCTATATAACTTGTCAGAAATGTACATTCAACAACAAGGTTACAATACATAACACATTATATTATTATTGAGATCTATATTCCTAAAGCATAATGATATAAATTAAATGCATCATCCTCAGTAAAATAAAAGAAAAATATTTTGCATATGTTTCAATTATCAATGAAACCATTTCAGAGATCCAGATTTCCTCAGAGAATTCTATGCCAGTCAGAATGCTGATAAATCCAAATGTGATTCAACTGGTTGGATGTTTATATCTACAGCAAACAGATGCTTTCTTGAAACTGACAAGAAACCAGCTTTCTATTATGCTCCAGATCAGACCTCAGCTCATTGGGGATATAGTGAGTCTTCATTCAATTATAAGCCTATGAAATTCTTTTAGAAAATATTTTCTTTTATAGAATGTAAACTTTCTGCAATTTTTTTTTCTTTACCATCTTAATTTAAAACAGACACACCCCCCAAGATAAATATTGTTAAGACGGATGGTGACAAATATGTTTATAATTTTTACTCATCAGCTCGCTGCTTCATATTTCTTTCTAATAAGAGCAGTGTACACATCTTTAATGTAATTTGTCTTCAATTATAGACTTGGAAAAGTTTCAAATCCAAGTACAACTAGGTAAAGTTACACAGCTAAGTACAAGTCTTAGATGTAACATGCGTTTTGATTATTTATTTTGCTTTAAAGATACTTTTAGATAAATTGTACATTATTTTCTTTATTTTTGTGGGTACTAAGTAGACATACAATGAACAATGACTAATTAACATCTAGATTTATACAAAAATAGAGGTATCACTACTATCTCTTACTTTTTGTAGACAATCGAAAGTTTATCATGATCTGTTGGCCTAATTTTACAATGTGTTAAATTGTGGTTTGTCATTACGTCGTTTGATCGTTTAATTGTTGAACGTTACTTTTTCCTGATTGTAGCTGTTTTGCTGAGTGTAAATTCGCATTGGTATGAGACGTGCCACGGTTCCTTTCTATAGGAAGTTCTCGTATTTAGTTTTGATGAAGTATTTGTTATACTCGTCGGATTTTGTCATGTTTTATCGTTTGTAGTTGTAAATCTTATTTTTTCTGTTGTGTTCGTTTGTTATGGAAGAAAAAATTAATCATCCAGTTCATTAATAAGATTTTTGTTTGGTTCAATTAAATTTATACAATATATTTGGTTTACATTTTGATTAAGAAGAAATACCAACATAACTAGATAAAAAAAATATTCTACCACAATTTGATATCAATTAGTATTTATTTTTCATGTTATATCAACATTTCAAATCTTATCTTGAATTCTATTCTAACTTTATCCTATAAGTTGGGAAATCTTTAGATATTCAAATGTAACGTCACTTAAATTTGTGCGTTTATCGATTTAAGATTATTCATCTATCCGTTTTTATTTTGTAGTTAGTCATTAGTTTTATCATTAATATTTATTATATCCTGGTACCTGTGATAGCTATTATACAAATTTACAGTTTGCAAAAGTATGAATTATTCTAAATAATTAGGTTTTTCTTATCTCAGGCAGACAACCTTAGCCGTAGTTGGCTTATGTTTTGAAATTTTTGGTCTTCGGTGCTCTTCGGCTTTATACATTTTTTGGTTTTCGAATTTTTTTTCATCAACGCTTTATTGGTTAGTCTTGTGTAAACGACCCGCGCGTCTGGTGTATTAAGTTTTAAACCTGGCATCTTTTGTTAGCTATTATTCTTGTGTTTTTTCTGTCCTGTATGTTCTCCCATGTATTTTTATTGTAGTATTGTATTTTTATTAAATGTCCTGTACCAAGTCAGGAAAATGGCCACTGTTATATTATAGTTCGTTTCTGTGTGTGTGTTACATTTTAATGTTGTGTTTCTGTTGTGTCGAAGTTCTCTTTTATTTGATGTGTTTCCATCAGATTTAGTTTGTAACCCAGATTTATTTTTGTCTCAATCGATTTATGAATTTTGAACAGCGGTATTACTACTGTTGCCTTCATTCATATTCTACTTTTCTGTGGCGTTGATACATTCATATGACGCATAGTTTATTTTTCTATTGGAATGTATTTTAGTTTTGTCCAAAGGTAACTTGAGGTGTTACTGGCTATTCTTAGGTTGTTTACATGTTAAAATGGACTGTGTTCTGAGTGTTCGTGCATTTTTTTGTAGTGTATTTCTGTCTCGTTATGTTGTTAGTTAAGCGGTATTTTTCATAAGGCATAAAACCAGGTTGACCCAACCATTTTTTCTTTTTTTGGGTTTATCTTGGTTTGGCTTTCTTTTCAATTTTTACATTAGTGCATTAATGAATGACGAGTCTAGCGTGTTTAATGTTAAGCCTGATAATTTTATAACTATTAGCTTGTCGTAATGTTCTATTGTATTGTTAATTTGTGAATTTCTCTATCCTGAATGTTTGACCATTCATTTGTATTGTAGTCCTGTCATGTGATGTTATCGTTTTAGTGTTACATTTTACTTTGCCATGAAAGCGGAAGGTTCGGCTTGCCACAACACCAGGTTCAACCAACCATTTTTGAAAATGTCCTGTGCGAAGTCAGGAAAATGTAGTTCGTTTCTGTGTGAGTAGCATTGTCGTTTTGTATTTTGTTGTGTCGTTGATTGCTCCTATATTTGTGTTTCCGTAAGTTTTAATTTGTAACCCGGACTTGTTTTTTCTCCATCGTTTTATTACTTTCGAACAGCGGTTTCCTTTATTTGATTCCTCTTATAGTGTATGTGTTTATCCAGAGTTGGATTGTGACCTGGATTTGTTCCAGTTAAATCAATGTATTACTACACTACAAACCGCTCAAAGTCTGAATTGACCAGTTTTTGTGCTCGACCAGTAAAATCGAGCACACATTTTACTCGACTAGTCTCGACATTGTCTCGACTGTACTTTACTCTACTTAAGTGTACTCGACTAGGTCTCGACTTTACTTAATAAGTCTGATTCAGTACTTAATGATCTTTGTGTAGTCTGAAATAGTCTTGACCAAGGCTTGACCTGTCTCGACCTGTCTTGATTAGTCTCGACCTGTCTCGACTAGTCTTGACCTTCAAATTTAGTTTTGACTGGTGTAAATCCGCCCATCTAACTAAATTAAATATTGATCTTACAAAATTTAAGCTTATTAGGTAGTTTGATTTATTGCTGTGAAATGAAAGAATTTAATTTAAAAAATTATTATATAAAAATTCAGATAGGCATCTTTAATTTTTTTTATAACTTTTTCAAATCAACTTGGATTTTCATCAAACTATGCAGCTATCTTAGATAGATATCAAGCTTACTGAATCCCATTTCATTTAGTTTTTGGTTGTATTGCTGTAAAATTTAAGAATTAAAGTAATCTTGGTAGAAAAAGCTAGGATTTGCAATTCGGACAAAATAGGGATAGTACACTTTAATTTTTTTATAACTTTTTTAAATCAACTTGGATTTTCATCAAACTATGCAGCTATCTTAGATATATACCAAGCTTACTGAATCCCATTTCATTTAGTTTTTGGTTGTATTGCTGTAAAATTTAAGAATTAAAGTAATTTTGGTAGAAAAAGCTAGGATTTGCAATTCGGACAAAATAGGGATAGTACACTTTAATTATTTTTATAACTTTTTCAAATCAACTTGGATTTTCATCAAACTAGCTATCTTAGATATATATCAAGCTTACTGAATCCCGTTTCATTTATTTTTTTGTTGTATTGCCGTAAAATTGAAGAATTAAAGTAATCTTGGTAAAAAAGCTAGGATTTGCAATTTGGACAAAATAGAGATAGTACACTTTAATTTTTTTCATAACTTTTTCAAATCAACTTAGATTTTTATCAAACTCTACGACTATCTTTGCAATATATTGATCTTACTGAATCACAGGGTGTTATTTAGTTTGGTGTATTTCTGTCAAATTTAAGAATTTAATTAATCTAGGTCAAAAAGCTACGATATTAGAAATATATCTTTCCTCATAATTTGGGAAAAAGTATATATAAAATAGTTATATAATTCCTTTAATGTTTTATTCCTTTTGATATATATTATATAAATATATCAAAAAGTTCTTCTGATTTGTGGTGATTTATAAAGCAATACCTTCTGCTTGGGGCAAACTTATTAAAACGATCACATCTACCAGAGAGTTTTAAATTCTAAATAACATTTATTCAAAGTTGCAACATCCTATTAAATCTAAATCGCAAGGCTTTTTTTAATTCACAAGATAAGTAATACATGAGTTTAAGAAAAGTAGTGCTTTCTTTTTACCTGTAAAACTCACGTGTACTGATGTAATTAAATAATGTATAGTGCCATGTCATTAAATTTGACAAAAAAATATTTTAAGATTTGATTAAAATAAATTTATACTGTAACTTTGGAACACATTTCTTTTTTTAAAAGGTTATCAAGGATTGTCATGAAAGTTCATGATTTTAACCAAAAAAAAGGTTGTTTATTTTGTTTAAGCTGATTGAAAAAGTTATGAAATCTTAAAAAAAGACACCTTTATTTTTGGTTAAAACAAAAATTTAATATCATTTATATATTATGAGGAAAGATATATTTCTAATATCGTAGCTTTTTGACCTACATGTAGATTAATTAAATTCTTAAATTTGACAGAAATACACCAAACTTCATAACAACCTGGGATTTAGTAAGATTAATACATCACCAATGTAGCTATATAGTTTGAATAAAATCCAAGTTGATTTGAAAAAGTTATTCAAAAACTTAAAGTGTACTATCTCTATTTTGTTCGAACTGCAAAATTCTATCTTTTTTTACCTAGATTAATTTAATTTTTAAATTTGAAAGCAATACAACAAGAAACAAAATAACCTGTGATTCAGTAAGATTGGTATATATCTAAGATAGTTGCATAGTTTGATGAAAATCCAAGTTGATTTGAAAAAGTTATAAAAAAAATTAAAGTGCACTATCTCTATTTTGTCCGAATTGCAAATCCTTGCTTTTTTAACCAAGATGACTTTAATTCTTAAATTTAACAGCAATACAACAAAAAACTAAATGAAATGGGATTCACTAAGCTTGATATCTATCTAACATAGCTGCATAGTTTGATCAAAATCCAAGTTGATTTGAAAAAGTTAAAAAAAAAATTAAAGATGCATATCTGAATTTTTATGTAATAATTTTTATTTTTGACATATTGTAAAATTAAATTCTTTCATTTCACAGCAATAAATCAAACTACCTAATAAGCTTGAATTTTTTAAGATCAATATTTAATTTAGTTAGATGGGCTGATTTACACCAGTCAAAACTAAATTTGAAGGTCAAGACTAGTCGAGACAGGTCGAGACTGGATGAGACTGAGTCGAGACTTGAGAGACTGAGTCGAGACTGGTAGAGACTGAGTCGAGACTAGTCGAGACAGGTTGGAACTAGTCAAGACAGGTCGAGACAGGTCGAGCCTTGGTCAAGACTATTTCAGACTACACAAAGATCATCAAGTACTGAATCAGACTAATCTAGTAAAGTCGATACCTAGTCGAGTACACTTAAGTACAGTTAAGTACAGTCAAGACACTGTCGAGACTAGTCGAGTAAAATCTGTGCTCGATTTTACTGGTCGAGCACAAAAACTTGTCAATTCAGACTCTGAGCAGTTTGTAGTGCTAGTTAACAGCATTATATTCTTACTGCCTTTATTAAGCACTGATTCTTTTAGAGGTATGTGTTCTTCCTAAAACTCGGATGCTTACGTAAGAACGAACCCTTTCTTATTCAAAAATCAATACCTACAATAATTCCCATTTTGATTATTCTGCAGTTTGGTTGCACAGTTTTAATTATCATATTAGCTGATTTATAAAACAATGAACACTTTGTAGTCATAATGAATATAAGATTGAGAATTTCTTACAGCTAAAGCAGGTGTTGGTGATGTCTTTATTATCCAGGGACATAGTACATGTAAGTAGCCAAGTTGAAAAGGTAAACAATGTGTCTTGTGTCGTCGTTGTGTGCTTACTTTTATAAAAATGTTATCCTTATTAGCCAATTTTAATCAAACTTTATCATTAGATTATCTTGTTTTAGCATATGACCAATTATCCCAACTGCTAACCACCAACCAATGGCCGACATGGCTAGATATAGAACATAATGGTAGCATGCAAGTTATGTATAATATTTTGAAAACTGTAATGAAAATAGAGAAAATCTGACTGCAACAAAAATGTTGAGTATGTTGAGAACTTCCAACTGTCTGAGTACGTCACAACTGTCAGAGTATTTGTTACCTTTTAGTTTATTATGGTTTAAAAAATATCAGTCAAAATTTGCATTTTACCCCTTTGTTTTTTGTTTATTCGTATCGGCCATTTGTGTTGGCAGATGGAGTCATGAGACACGTTTAATACTAGAAACTTCAAAGTGCCCTAGTTACTGGCAAAATTTAACTTGCTTGAAGATCTTCACTACTGATCAGATTGCTTATTTAAGTTTTATTTTCTATTTTAAACCTTATTTATTGTACTCCTAATTGTATAAAATATCTGCAGCATTACAGTTTTTGTTTATCTATTATAATGTTTGTCTTATAATAGCTAGGTCACACATTCACGGATTTGACGCCGGATTACCTACGGATAGGATCCGGCATCATTGGTGGCAATCTGTAGATATCCGTTTTGTTGTCTGGACATACGAAGTAGAACTTGTATATCCTTGACACTCTTTAAACATGCGCAAAGTTTGACTACAGATCAAACGACCGTAGTAACTTCTTATTAAACCATGTCAGACCGTTCTGATCCGTGTTAGTACCTATATATTCGTACTTGTTCGTAGGACAGAATGATTAATAAGGCATGTTTCTGAGATCAATGTACTAGTTTCGGAGAACTATGTACTAGAACGGTGACCTCATCATTGTAAATAACACTTCCCTTCGAAATCTGTTATCAAAAGGTCCGAAATATCGTGAGCCTAAATCCATTAATTGGAAATACAACTTTTTTTTCAAACAAATTTTGATGAATTCAGACGAGGATTTTGCAATGCAATGAGCTAAGCGCGAGAAGGAAGACGTAGACACTTTTTCCGAATGGATTAAGGCGGTGAGGTCGTTGATACAAATCAGAATAAAGAAACTGAATGGGTCTATCAATGCCCATGCTACGTCAATCTTTAAAGAACTAAATGTTGCAAAACAATTATCCTACCTCATTGACAAATATGTTGTTGTCCCTGCAGATGAAGTCCCAAACAACATCGTTTTGTGTGTAAAACTCATTACATTTACTGCTTGATAAACGATTAAATATTGACAATATACTTGGAAACTCAACATATACCCTCACGACACTTACCAAAGAGGAAGTCTTGGATAATCATAGGTCTGTTCTGTGTTCCTTTGGAATTTCAACCAAAGATGAAGAACTGATTATTCCATCACTGTATTGGATACCTAAACTACATAAATGTCCTTACAAACAACGGTATACTGAAGGTCTTACAAGTGCTCCACGAAATCTCTTTCTAAATTATTAACAACTATTTTATCAGCAATCAAAGACGGGTTATATGTTATTGTGAAACTGCATTCTAGAGGTGGCGTGAATCGGATGTGGATACTTGTGGATAAAAATTCCAAAGTACATACAATCTAACTCTCTTTCATCTTGCAATAATGTTAAAACATCTGACTTTTCTACACTTTACACAAGTATTCCAGATTCCAAACTAAAAGACAAATTGAAAGAGTTGGTATTGCTTTGTTTTATAAAACAAAATGACCAACGTAGGTACAAGTATCTCGTCCTAGGGAGGGATAAATCCTACTTTGTAAAGGATCACTTTAATTCAAAAAAAAAATCTCTGAAACTGACATTATCAAGATGCTTGATTTTTTCTATAGACAACATATTTGTAACGTTCGGAGGACGTGTTTTTCAACAGACTGTCGGCATTCCAATGGGAACCAACCCTCTTCTTGCCGACTTGGTTTTATATTATTATGAGGTTGGTTTCACACAGGAACTTCTTAGGAAGAAAGATAAGATATTAGCAATATCCTTTAATTCTACTTTCCGATATATAGATGACGTTCTTTCACTAAATATGTGTGACTATGTTGAATGCATCTATCCGATCGAACTAGAAATAAAGGATACACCAGATACAGTTAAGTCGGCCTCATATCTTGACTTACATCTAGAAATTGACAATAAGGGTCGGTTAAAAACAAAACTTTACAACAAAAGAGATGATTTCAGCTTTTCAACTGTGAACTTTTCATTTCTAAGTAGCAACATTCCAGCAGCATCTACAAACGGGGTGTATATCTCCCAATATCTGTTAGCATTTCACATCATTATTTACTTCATAGATGGTTGCTGCTCACACGGAATCTTTTAAATAAAGAGATTCAAATGGTGGGGTTGAAACCATCCTTTGTAAATTTTACGGACGCCATCACGAGTTGGGTGACCGTTATGACGGTCGGGTGCCATATCTGGAGCAGGATCTGCCTACCCTTCTGGAGCACCTGAGATCACCCCTAGTTTTTGATGGGGCTCGTTTTGCTTATTCTTTAATTGTCTATATTGTGTCTTGTGTTCTATTGCTTGACTGTTTGTCTTATTAATTTTTAGCAAGGCGTTGTCTGTTTGTTTTCAATTTATGAGTTTGACTGTTCCTCTGGTATCGTCCGTCCCTCTTTCAAAGCACGTATTGGCAAGGATACAATACGATTTGTTACTAATGTATCATGGATCGCCACGATTTCGTTACGTTGCAATACCGAAAGCTAGGTATCAACCAGGGTTCTGAAAGTCTAATAGGTTTAATACATTACAACACGACAGAATACGGAGATTTTTTTTATTTTCGTCTTATAGGTTTGATTCGTTGGTACCAATTTTCATGGTTTGCAAAAAACCTTGCATTTTTTGTAGATATTTGATTACGTGATTCTTCCAAAGTCTGGATACAAGTTTATAGAATCTTCTTTTTTCGTTGAACACTCAAATTCGTTATTCGCCACGAATAATAATGAATCAGCAGTAGTACGTATGTAACGTCGACAAACTGAAATAAGGCTTGAGTATTAGTACTCCAAAATCATAGGACCCTTCTTATTCAGTGCTTTGACTTTAAGGTATACATAATGATAATCCAATATGAATAATCAACAACTGCATTTGCAATTAATTGGCTGCAATTGGATATTGATCTGGCAAAAAATGACAGGACAGGGACGATGCACTTGATGACAGAGACGTAATAATAAGGAAAAATTTATAAAGCGCCCTATATAAAAAAACAAAAAATACTCTAAGACGCTGTACATTCACATAGTAATTAAAACAAATCTATAACAAAAACATAAAAAATAAAACGTACATCGTGTCAGATTCAAATACTGAAATAAAAAAAAAGCCTACCATAAAATAAAAGGTCAATACGAAAAACATGTTAAAACAAAGAATTAAAAATTTACAATAAAGATTAAAATCATGCAAAACAAGCAAAAACCCTAAATCGAAATAAAAAAAAGTAAAAAAAGCCCGTAAAAGAGATAAGAATTCAATCTGATTAAAAAGCAATGAGATCAAGATGAGTTTTTAGCTGATATTTAAAACATTCTAGGGACTTGCATTGTCTTAAACTGTTCGGGAGATTGTTCAATAAAGATGCCGCTGTCCAATCAAATTGTCTTTCACCGTGAGTGTTCGTCCTCATTTTTGAAACGGTGAGAAGTTTTGTGGAGCTTGAACGCAAAAATCGGTTTGGAACGTGAAGATTGCCTAGTTCTCGAATGTAAGCAGGGCCAATGTCATTCGAAGCGCAGTACACATAAGTCAGTATTTTGTATTGTAGTCTATATTGGACGGGTAACCAATGTAAATCAACAAGTATCGGTGTTATATGTATGTTTTCCTGTCCTGGTGATAAGACCAGCTGTTGTATTTTGTGCTTTTTGTAATCTGTTCAATGTAGTCTGGTTAATAGCGTTCAGGAGAATATTCCCATAATCAAGTCCGGATGTTACTAGACTGGTCACTAGTGTCTTGCAAGCAGTTGTTGTTATGAAGCTGCGAATGCGTCCAATATTACTGATGTGAAAATGACATGATTTTACTATGGCAGAAACTTGCCGTTTCATCGTTAGGTGTTGATCAAAATATACACCTAGGGTTTTTCACGCAGGATACACTACTTACAGTATTGCCGACTTTGAGTTGGAGATTCGGTACACTAGCCATTAGATGTTTCGGTGTGAATATGATAAGTTCGGTTTTATCTTGATTCAGTTTTAACATATTTGTTGACATCCATGAACTTATGTCGGAAAGACATAGTTCAAGTTTTGAAAAATAGTTCAGCCAGTTGTGTAGCGGCTTGATAACCATATACACCTGTGTGTCGTCCGCATAGCAGTGATATGCCATGCCATGGCGACGGCATATTTCACCTATTGGCCTGGAGACAGTACAATTTCGGGCCTAGCACGGAACCTTGTGAAAGCCCGAATTTTAGATGACATTTCTTCGATGTAGTTGTTCCTTTCACCACACGCTGATGTCTATTCGTAAATTACGACTTAATCCATTCGAGAGTGCAACCAGTTATGCCATATGTAAATTACAGACGTTTTAGAATAATTCTGTGATATATTACATCGAATGCAGCGGAAAGGTCCAATAGCACCAATACTACTGATGACTGTTTAGCCGCATTTATATCATGATGTACTCTCGCTTATGCAGTTTCAGTTGAATGACGTGGTCTGTATGCTGACTGAAGTGGATCACACATTGAGTTAGAGTCCAAATGAACATCTAGTCTCTTATCAACTACCTTTTCTACACTGGTCTAGTTTTTGTAAATTTCTGAATCAAGTCCCGGTTTTTTCAGAAGAGGTCTCACAAGAGCCTGTTTGAAGTCTGACGGCACGATTTTCTCATCAAATGATGCATTGACGATATCTGAAATAAGTGGCACGACCACATCGGAACACTGTTTCAAGAAGTTCGACGAAATAGGAGCAAACTCGCAGGACTTGTTCGGGGCTTTCTGAATGATAGTTCGTTTCTCGTTATTGGTTGTTTGTTTGAATGACAACAAAGATGTACCAGTGAATTCAACATCGGCCTGTAGAAATGCAATGTTGTCATCCTTTACTACGTTTTGGTATGTTTGTCCATCTCTTATTATTACAACCTTATTACCGAAAAATCAGCAAATGAGTTTGCCAGTTATAAATTCGAGGATGAACTTGGCAACGGGGTTTGTTGTTGTTTACCCATGAGATGTTTAGTTAGTTTGAATAACTGTTTGTGATCATTTCTGCAATTCTCAATTTTAGAAGAGTAAGAGGTTTCCTTGGCGATACATAACAGTTCACCAACAGTTCTACACTTTTCCTTAAAGATTTGATGATGAACTTCCAATTTCGAATCCCGCCATTTTCTCTCCGCTTTTCGCTTATCTCTTTTGGCATTATTAAGATCGTCTGAATACCATTTTGTATTAGGTCTTAAAACAACTGATTTGATCGTGACTGGTGCGAGTTTATCAAAGATATTGGATAAATTACCTTGATAATGTTCGACAAGTTGCTCTACAGAACTATCTATTCCAGAACATGAAAAATAATCTACAATGTCCTTTTTAATTTCCTTCACGTCTATCTCTTTGCACTTTCTCAAAAAATTGTCCTTGCGCATACTCTTTGGTTTCTGGCATGCTAACGTTGCATGAACAGAAAAATGGTTACACACTTGGTTACCTTGTACATCACTGATGTTCGGACGCTGAACGTTTGGAACCCCGTTTAATATCTGACTGTCTTTGTTCGTAATAAGAAAGGTCTAAAATATGCCCACGATCGTGTGTGGCATCTTTGACATGTTGTGTAATGTTACGATCTTCAAGACTCTTACAGAAACGTAACGCGTCTGGATCGTTGAGATTATCAAGGTGGAATTTGAAATCTCCGGTGAAAAGAACATTATGCGCAAGTACTAGAATAGTATTTTGATCAAGATATGATTCCCATTCCTCAAAGAAAATAGTATTAGATTTGGATGGTGGGGGTCTGTATATTACACACAGACAAAAATTGAGATATCCAGGATGTATAGAGAACTCCATATGCTCAAAGTGAGTAAAATCTTTTTCATGGACGTTCAATCATTTTATGCCAATACCCCTTTTGAACAAAAGTGCTATTCCACCGCCTCGACGATCAGTACGACTGTGATGTATTTTTCTGTATTCAGTTGGTACTAGGTCTTGAACAACACCTTCATCAACATCAGAATCAAGCCATGGTTCCGGAATAGCCAGAATATTTAAATCACGAGATGTCACAAAATCACAAATGGCTAGAGCCTTGTTTTCAAAAGATCTGCAGTTTAGAGAGGCAAACAGCATGTTACTTTTAGAATAAGTTCTGATATTGAGAATGATATTCACTGATGCAAGAGTTATTAGGCGATCAGAGTTTCGTCCCGTGTATGCCCCAACAGGTATGTGACCTACACATGTCATGATATTACTTGTTGACTCTGTATCAGGTGTGCTTATTTTGATACGATTAGAGTCACAGTTGTTCAGATATACGATGTTTTGTAAGTTTATGCCACTTTTACTATATGTATTTAACTTGAAATATCTATTACCGTTCAAAGCTGTAATTTGTCGTATCACAGGAGTTCCTGCACGTAGAGGTGCTAGGAGATTGAGTGTATGGTTGACTAGGGACTGATTTCTCTATCCATGACCAAATTGAGTCCCCCATAACTGACATGTGTGCGGAAAGTTCAGCTAACTTTGAAAGAAAAGTCCTAAACATATTCCTAGAACTTTTAAATGTTGCAGGTTCCAGGATTACGAATAACACCATACAGTACAGATAGACAGATTGATAATTTATGTAACGCAAAACGCAAAAAAAACACCCATAGGAATGACATTTAAAGGGAATAGGTTCAAAAGGAATTCATTGCGATGCCATGCTTATAAATCTTGTTTTGATTATTATTTTTGCTTAAGTTTATATCTAGCTATTGTCATTTTAAGTACATCAAAATATCTTGGGCAAAGCCAAGAGAACATACATATATAACTTTAATCACAACTTATAAACTTTTCAGACAATGAGATAGATAAAATTAAAGTAATGCAACAAAATATTACGAAAATAAACGCATGGACATGTTAATATCTTGAAAAAAAGTACAGGGTGTCAGTAAAAAGGCACAGGTCGGCTAATATAGTATATAAGTGTCTATTATTTCAGGCCCAGACAATGTGTCACTACCAACAGTCATATCCACTGGTGAGTTTTTTGTTTACTTTATAAACAATACTTTATTTTGTTATAACTTATATGATAATAACATAGTAGTAGATATTTAACATTACTTGTTTCTATTTATCTATCCTGACATCGTAATTCACTAATTCATAACCACAATAACGCTCTTTTATGGATATAGAGAATTCCATGCATTTCTTGCCTTTCGAAATAGTGTATTTGCCTATTACAGCTTCCACATTTTGCAGTAAAAACTATATTACATTGAGTTTAAATCTTTGATGTACTTCATTTCATTAAACTTGATATGGGAAATACACATATTGATGTGTATTTCCTAACCAGCTCAGAAGATAAACCTATAGAAAAACAAGATTCCGCGAAGTAGTATCCTATGATTTTTTTCTGATTTTTCAACCCTGTATACCATTATTTCCAATGCTATTCAACATTCAAATAGTTATCCACGCTATAGATGTATTAGTTTGGGATACCTTACGGCATATTGTGTAAAAAGTAAATAAAAAGGTAAATTATGCCATACAGACACTAGTGATCAGTATCCTGGAGTTTCGTATTAACAACGTTTCAGTTTCAGACTTAAACAGATTAATTGACATTACGGTCACGTCAGTATTATAATCTATGAAAGCAGACATTATTTATATTGAAATTATCAATGCTCCCTTCCTTGATAGCAATATAGCACCTGGATTTGGGATATGCGTTTCCCAAATTATTGCAGCTCCCACTCAGACTTTGTAAAACGGCACCAGTGTCTGAGCAGAAAGTTGATGCACAAGGGTTGTATCAAGGAAGTTTTTGATTTTTTTTTAAGGTTCATCGGAAGATAACAAGATCTTGTTGCTTAATTTTCTGTATCAACTTCACACATAACATAATACACGATTTCATTGATGTTTGATTCTGGGTACTTACGTTGTTTATTTGTCTTTATGAATATTACTTTAACTGATTGATGATATGAATTTGACGTGGCTCTGTACTTATATATCATGTCTTTATCTCATCATGTTTTTGTTCTATGGTACAATTTCTGTATTATTGTCTTCATCTTTGCTAATGTGCTTTGTCTATATGCCTTTTCATGTTTCTTAGTTACATATTACGTAGCTCTGTACTAATATATCCCGTCATTATATTATTATTCCATGGTAGAATTACTGTATCTTGTCTTTCATTTTTGCTTGTGTTACATATGACGTGGATCAGATTAGACATCCCTTCATTATGTTTTGTATCCCTGACTTCCTATTTCCTACTTTACTGTGACTTAACTTTTAGTGCTTCTTTGTTAATTTGTTAGTTTTTAAAAAGAGTAAGATTATACTTTTCTGCTTTACTTTATATTGACTTCTGTGCCCCGTATTTTCTTTACATTTTTACCTACTATGTGTGTATTATTTGTTCACACATCGCTGTCAATATAATCGAATCTTAAACGACTGTCATACAAGTGAGAGGGTTAGCTATAAAACCAGGTTTAATTCATAATTTTCTACGTAAATGCCTGTATCAAGTCAGGATATGACAGTTGTTGTCTATTCGTTTGATGTGTTTTATCTTTTGATTTTTACACTTCCGTTTTGCATTTTCCTTGGAGTTAAGTGTTTTTGTGATTTTACGTTTAATATTAGCTATAAAACAACTCTTATACTGCACTCATTTTGCAGTTGATATATTTTATATGTATTCAAATGCTACGCCATGAAATGTGCAAGCGGTCTATAGGTAAAAGTTAAATGTTGTTGTGACAGAAAATAGACATTATTGATGTCAGAAAACTAATGTGTTATGCACGTTCACTTCATGAATTTGAGATGCGTATTACATAATTATAATCAAAGTATCTAGGTTTGGTATAAGGTACTTTATATAACCATGCAGACTATGATTATATCATTTTCTTTGTAAGGTTCTGGTTGTCTGTACAAAGGTTCACTTTATCACCAAGGAGACAGCTGGGAAGATGGCTGTGTCTACAACTGTACTTGTGATGAGGAACAAAGTGGACATTTTTCATGTCAAGATCTGTAAGTTGTCAGACATGCAAAACAAAATATTTATGCAGTTTCCATTTTAATGACATTGTTAGACTGAAGGTGAAGTTGCAAACAGTAAAATAACAAAAATACCACTGTTAGTGAAATTAAAACCGGAAACTACTTCATATAATGACAAAATCAAAAGCAAAAACACATCTAACGAATAAAAAACAACTTTAATATTTTGTCGCGAATTGCGGTTAACATAATTGTTGTTTAAACATATTTCTCCTTTGACATTTTGTTTTACATGAAACCTGCTCCTTTTATCATAAATGTTGTCTCCGTTAATTAGCTCCTTTAATTGTTTTATGTTTTCCGTTATCTATATTTGAGTATCGCAGTAAATTGTTAAAGAGAACTTGATATTCACTAAATTCTCGTGCTTTATTTTTAAGTTATCTCTATAAATAAGAATGGAAAATTGATTCGATTTACTATAAATATAGACTGGAATATGTGAACTTTAACTGTATGTATGATGTACCAGGTTTAACCCACCATTTATTCCTTTAAAAATTTTTGTACCAAGACAGCAATATGGCCATTGTTATGTTATAGTTTGTTTCTGTGTGTGTTACATTTTAACGTTGTTTTTCCGTTGTGCCGTTTGTTTTCTCTTATTTATTAGTGTGAATTCACATTACTATAAGACGTGTCACGGTACTTATCTATCCCAAATTTATGTATTTGGTTTTGATGTTATATTTGTTATTCTCATAGGATTTTGTCTAATGCTTAATCCGTTTCGGTGTGTGTTTTATATTAATGTTATGTCGTTGTTCTCCTCTTATATTTAATGCGTTTCCCTCAATTTTAGTTTGTTACCCCGATTTTGTTTTTTGTCCATGGATTTATAAGTTTTGAACAGTGGTATACTACTGTTGCCTTTATGATAAATGATAGAATAAATGTAAAAATTGCTGATGTGTTTTTCATTATAAAATATGGAATTAGTGGTCAGCCTCCTAAACAAGACAAACAAAAAAATACAGTGTTCGTTAACAATTACCTACGAAACATATTTTTGACTTGCTTCAGGGCTTCCATTATGTATTAAATAGTGAGTTAAACCTGATTTTATAAATAGCTAAACCCTTCATTTGTTTGACAGTCGTATTGAATTCCTTAAAATTGATTACAAGTCGTGAGAAAATCCATCCGAGACAATAGGTTAAAACGTCAAAAATTTGAGGACAGTCATCAACATTGTATCATAATTTTAATCACACTACAAACAAGTACATAAGCAAAATTGAAGGACAATAGTTGAAAACTGACCATAGCACTAGAGCACAAGGCAAAACTCGTGAGTACTAAACCACGTCATATGCATTTTTTAAGCTTTCTATGGTGAGCCTTGTATACTAATTTTTGTCTGTTTGTCTTTTTCTTTTTTAACCATGGCGTTTTCATTTATTTTTCTATCTATGAGTTTGACTGTGTCTTTGGTATCTTTCGCCCTGCTATTAATACATGGACAAAATAAGAAAAATGTAACACGTAGTTAAGATGATAAACACAGTTAGAACTTATAATCTGCGTTTCAAGACATTTATCATTTGTGAGGTATTTATCAACAATCGCAATAGATAATGGCAACAGTAGTATACCGCTGTTTCAAACTCATAAATCGAATAAGAAAAAACTATTCCGGGTTACAACTGCAACTAGGGGAAACACATCAAATATAAGAGGCGAACAACGACACAACAGAAGCACAACATTGAAATGTAACACACACAGAAACGAAGTATAGTGAAATTGGCCATTTTCCTGACTTTGTACAGGACATTTTTAGAAATGAATATAACAAAAAAGACGTTAAGACATTTGACAAAATCCAATGAAAATTACAAATATAACATCGAAAATGAATACATGAATTTGGAATAGAAAAGTACCGGGACACGTCTTATAGAGAATTCACACTCAGCAAAACAGTCACAATCAGGAATAAGTAACGTTCAATAATTAAACGATCAAACGACGAAATGACAAACCACAGTCGACCACGTTGTTAAAAAGTCTGTATTATAAAAACAAATTAGTAGTATAATTTAGAGTCGTGAGTTGTCTGCATTATGTCACTAAATCTGTACTGGTGCTGCCTTACCGATTGCGATATACAAATTTCCAGAAAAGTGAATATCGTGACTTACAATTTTAGTTGTCCGGTGTATGACCATTTGCCTAAGAACTGTAAAGTGGTTATACCAAACGGTCAATGTTGTGGTCATGTCGAATGTAGTCCCTTCAGACCCCTCTCTACAGTTCAATGTAAGTACAATTGAAATATTGCATTTTTAAAGTGTTTAAAGTCACTCATGACATTTCGAAAACAATATAGGTCTAAAACGCTTTGTTAGAAACTTAACTGATAATAATATAATGGAAACACCAAGAAGAACAATAAGAAATCAAACCCAGGCTCCAGTGCTCACTCGGGTAAGACAGAATTGCTTTTGAAATCAAGTAACTCCCACCAGCGGATTCGGAATTAGGTAGTTCGTACGTACTTTTAATGCTTTTCATATGGGACTATGCTAGATGTCCAGTATCGCCTTGGGATCGGACACAGTTACCCAAGAAAAAAAAATATTCTTAGAGTTGTCCAGGAGATGAGCAATACAGAAAACAATGGAGGAAATGGTTGTCAAATGTGGTTAATTTTGCTTACATTCAGTAGCGACATCGTCGCATCAGCATGGATTCATTTTCCTAAAAACGTGGTTGTACAGAAATCTCCGGAACACATTATGATTGCGCATTTGGTGATAATGGGGCTATCGATTTGTACAGTTGTCTTCTAAATGATCAGAAAAAAAATACAAGGCCCACAAACATGGTCCGAAAAAGAGATTTAGCTCAGAAGACAGTCGTAATAAGTATATTTATAGGACTCCGGCTTGCACCATAATGAACGAAAGCGATACGCCCTATGATTCTAATCAAATGCCCTCTTACACCTGTCCTTATCCTAAAAGCCCTGTTATTAAAGGGCAAAGGCACAAGGAAATTGTGTTGTCCGGGTACGAATCGGTAAACACGTGCATATCGGCAAAACAAATTCAATCGCCAGATTTTCATAATTGGACGAATGAATTAAATACGGATATGCATAAAACCAATTGTTCTCGTGTAAGAAATTGTGAGAAATGTTCGACCAATAAACGAATACCCTGTCCGGAGCAATGACGTTTGTAATGAATTATCAAATACTTCGAGAATATAACCGACGTAAATGTATGGACAAATTAAAAGTCACGAAGTGTCCTACTAAATACTCTTAGGGGACAAGCTGAGATGTATGCATAGGAGTGCCAGTAATAATACATAGAGGTTATAATCGCCTGACGAAAGATGGACGAGAGATTTGGACATACGGCGATAAAAGAAATGTATGTGACAGAGTCTAAACTTAGAAAGAGAAAACTGGAAGAATCAGTGATACATTTCCGTGAAACCATACATAATTTGTACCGTAAAGCGTATCCGTACAATCCTAATATTGTAGATGAGATATATATTAAAGATTTTCTCGACAAGTGCAAACAATCAGAGTATGTTTGCCTTGCTATTAAGCGCTTACGACATAATATCCTGCTGTGGGGTAACATAATTTAATGCAGGAACAATGCCTAAAAGTTGATTAAAAGGACATCACCAAGGATTTCAAACACATTCAACAGTCGATATTTTAAGTTGAAAACGGGGATATTAACGAAGATGTAACTTCAGAAACAGTAGATACACGAAGAGAAAATGTCAACAACAAAAAATGTTTTAGATAATTACCCACGGAATAACGGTATATGATCCCAAGGGCGATTCTATTACCGTGATAGATGGCAAGAAAGAGGCAGATCACCGATGTTTAAAAATCGTCGATCGGAAATTCAGAAACTGAAAAATGGACCGTAGAGATTCTCGACAGACAGATCTACGCAGAGGAGATCGACACCAGAGGCCGGATGTCGGTCACTCATGGACGGCCTAATAAAAAGAAAATATATATATGCATTTTTAACGGTGACAATTTGAGGTTAGTGATTAAACAAACTGACTTTATAGACAGTTGTTTGTTTATTGTGTGCATTGTTTTGCTAATACCGATTTTTTTATTTTTTTTTAGTAAAAACTTAAATTTTATTTGGTGCCCATGACCCTAAACATATTGTGCTGGTGTCTCAAAGCCCTTTCAACAATGATTAACTACATCTTTTTTTTAAAAAGAACAGTAAATTCTATTGTTTTAAAGTTTTAAATCTTTTACAAATATTTCATTGTCAGCACTAGTTAACACATATAATTCCGGTTACTAGAGTAGCATTAAATAGAGAAATACTTGTAGAGAAGGGGAGAGATTTTTGTGTACGAGAAGCGTGATTTACGATTTACTTACATTTGTAACATGCCCAACTATATCAGTCCTATTCAGGACCGATAACTCCGTCGATAAATATTGTCGGGTATACAACTTTGTTGAAATCAGAGCAATAGTATTATATGTCTCTGTTGAAATGTATACAATAACATTTTTTTTACACAAGTTAAACTTAAGTTTATTAAATTCCTGGATTTTGCTTTAAATATTGAATTAAAAGAATAAATAAGAAAAGCATATGCAATGAACACCATGAAATCTCGTTTAACATTATGAAATAAAAAAAAATCCATTTAAATTAAAATTGAATCAGAATATTTCTTAAAAATAATTATGAAGACATAGTTTTTTAAGCAAAAATCATTTTTTCAAAGAAGATTTTATGACATTCATCTTTTCTTTTTTTTCAAAGTAACAATTTCATTTCAAAAAGGTTTTCCGTAAAAGAAACGTATAATATTAGAAAAAGGCACGAATAAGTCACAGGGTTGCAGTTGAAATTTTAAACTGGTACATACGCACTTATTTCAGAGGCAAGAAAAGAAAAGAAAGAAAAGCATTTAAAAGATGCAACGTATAAAAGGGGATAAGGCACGAAGAAGTAGCGAAAAAGTAGCAGGGTATCAGTCGACCGCTATAATGAGTACATTTTCGCTTCCAGTGTAATGTCACCATGACGAACCAATGAATAACAGGAGAGATTACAAAGGAAACAAAAAAAAACATTTAAAAGTAACAATGAACTAAAAGCGAATCCGTCACAGAGAATCAATCAAGCGCTATAGCGAATACATTCGTGCTGACAGGATAATTTCACCTCCTCTAAGCAATATCTTACCTCAGAAAAAAAATGTATTTAAAGGGGGCAACCTAAAACTAAGTGCTAAAGAAACGAATGAGTAATAAGTAACCAAAAGTAACGAATAAGATACAAAGAATAAGGAATATGTAACTAACTTGATGTAGTAATGTCATGAAATGAAAAATGACCAATGCTTCAGATATATACCAGTATAAACATGGTCTCTTCTTCTATTTAGGTGATTCCTGTTTTTACAAGGGCCAATGTCATAGTTGGGATGACACATGGATTGATGATTGTAAATACAAATGTGAATGTCTTCAAGCAAATCTAGGATTCTATAGATGTAAAGAATTGTAAGTCATATACATTATTTTCATAAGTTTTTAATGTGAATGAAGAGTGTGAAGAATGAGTAGCATATCAACCTTTTATGCAGTTAAATTAAAATCACAAAATACTGAACTCCGAGTAAAATTCAAAACGGAAAGTCCCTAATCACGGCAATATCAAAGGATAAATAAAGGCAACAGTAGTATACAACTGTACGAAATTCATAAATCGATAGAGTAAAACATATCCGGGTTATTAACTAAAACTGACGAAAACGCATCAAATAAAAGAGAACTACGACTCAAAAGAAACACATCATTAAAATGTAACACACACAGAAACGAACTATTATATAATAATGGCCATTTTCCTGACTTGGTACATGGCATTTTGAAAAGAAAAAAATGGTGGGTGTGAACCTGGTTTTGTGGCATGCCAAACCTCCCGCTTTAATGGCTATGTTAATTATAACATCAAAATGACAACACTACACGATAGGACTACAATGCAAACAAATGGGAGAAAATACAGGACAGAGAAACAAACAAATAACAGCAAAAAACAGGTACCAGGTTAACAATTTAATACGCCAGACGTGCGTTACGTCAAAACACATCAAACGAATCGACAACAACTGTCATATTCTTTACTTGGTGAAGAGTAGAGACATCATAGCTTTTATGTATCCTATCTAAATTTGGATGACGTATTTCTTCTGTAGTAGAGTAGGATTCATGAGGGTTTCATATTGACCCTTTTATTTTTATCACGTATTAAATCAGGTCAAAATAAACATTTTAAGTAGAAACAGTAGTGACATTATTTTTTTTACAAAATAACTTCATTTTGGGACAGCACATTGAAAATGACGAAATGTTGAATCCTTTATATGTGTTGTTACGTTAGTGTTTTGCATAATTAACTGTAGCCGCAAGCCATTGACAACTTTTAGTTACAGAAGATCTTGGATCCTAGATTGCGCTCAAAAGTTACTGCAATTCTTTAGATCCGAAAAATAACAAAAAATATCGTGTTTTGACAATTTATCCAAAATGTACTAATTCTGAAGCCAAGAATTTTGAAGAGATTTGATTTTACAAAGAAGAAAGGTTTTTTGAAATAAATCGATCCATTTAGAAATTAAATAAACAAATTTGAAATTTTAGGATAGAATTGAAATTAACCTTTGTCATCAGTAGGTTATTATAAAACAAAAACATATTTTGCATTTTGATATTTTTATATATTAGAGTTTGTGTGGAACAGTTCCGCTTATTGTACACTTGATTAACTAGTCATAACTACTTGTATAGAAACTTTATGTCACAAACATTTTGAGATTTCTGATTTGACTGTGAGATAGTTGAACGTTATTTCTTGTGGTGTTTCTTTTTGTCCAATTTGAAATGAAATGCGATTTCTTATTATTCAGTTCACTATACAAACGCGAACAGATATTATTATATCAATGATTAATTTATTTAAATTGAATTTTTCCATGTTTTTTCCCTATCAATTTTAGTATTTACATTTGATATGCCGTAAAACTACAAGTCTGCAGTTATGATATAAAAAAAATGTGGTATAATTGCCTAAGTATGGAACACCTTATGATTTATAGACAGCAACTATTTGTTGTTCTGTGGTAATGTTTATTTCAGGCATAACTTTAATATTTGCTTCTATCTATGACGAAATGACACCAAAAATGTGGTGCGACTGAAAAACCAGCGTAGCAGATTATTCTAAAATGTGCACCATATTTCTTATGTTATTTCGAAAAGGCCGAAAAACTATTACAATAATTTCTAATAATTTAACTCTTAATTTCATTTTAAACCGGAGTGAATCATGAAAAAACGTTGATGACGTCACGGTCACATGACAAAATATGTCTATGAGCTGATAAACAAAAAGACGTCAGCTAATCAGATGACACGTTACATTAAAAATTAAATGATATTGTGATAAGTAATGAGAACTGGTTGTTTATTTTGCAGATGTTATAAATGGAAGCTGCCTGCATCGTGTTCACTCAATGAACCTGCTCCAGGAAAGTGTTGTAAAACACCCAGTTGTCCTCCATGGATCCCTATACAATATCCGGAAGGATATAAGGCTGAATAGAGACAGACGAAAGATAAAAAAAAGCTTTAGTAACAATTTTTTTCTTAGAAATAAAGCGTCGAAGTCAATGCATTATACAGACAAAATAAACATTATGAAAAGATACTGATTCACACAGACAGAACACAAATTATAAATAGATGATGTGGTTATAGAAATCATGGATTTGTATCTACACCGCGAACAAATACATGTAGGTCAACATCTGTATTATGTCATCATGAAGACGGTGCACCTATCCAAAGAATTATAACTGAAATAAACTATCTCACTAAGCAATGTAACAGTCTAGCGTAACAAAACTAGAGGCTCTCAAGAGCCTGTGTCTCTCACCTTGGTCTTTGTGCATATTAAACAATGGACACAGATAAATTCATGACAAAATTGTGTTTTGGTGATCATGATATGTTTGTAGATCTTACTTTACTGGATATTCTTCTTGCTACAATTATCTCTATCTATAATGAACTTGGCCCAGTAATTACAGTGGAAAATATATTCTACAAATTTACAAAAATTTCCAAAATTTTTTGAAAACTGTTAAAAAATGACTACAAAGGGCAATAACTCCTTAAGGGATAAACTGACAATTTTGGTCATGTTGACTTATTTGTAGATCTTACTTTGCTGAACATTATTGCTGTTTCAGTTTATCTCTATCTATTACAATATTCAAGATAATAACCAAACTGCAAAATGTCCTTAAAATTACATATATATCCAAAATCTACATTTCGCCCTTATGTACTATTTTTAGCCATGGCGGCCATCTCGGTTGGTTGGCAGGGTCACGCCACACATTTTAAAAACTAGATACCCAAATGATGATTGTGGCCAAGTTGGTTACATTTGGCCCAGTAGTTTCAGAGAAAAAGATTTTTTAAAAGAATACTAACATTTTAGAAAAATTGTTAAAAATTGACTATAAAGGGCAATAACTCCTTGATGGGTCAACTGACCATTTTAGTCATGTTAACTTTTTTGTAGATCTTACTTTGCTGAACATTATTGCTGTTAACAGTTTATCTCTATCCATAATAATATTTAAGATAATAAGCAAAAACTGCAAAATTTCCTTAAAACTACTAATTCAGGGGCAGCAACCCAACAACAGGTTGTCCAATTTGTCTGAAAATTTCAGGGCAGATAGATCTTGACCTAATTGATTATTTTACCTCGTGTCAGATTTGCTCTAAATGCTTCGGTTTTAGAGTTATAAGCCAAAATCTACATTTTACCCCTATGATCTATGTTTAGCCAAGGCGGCCATCTTGGTTGGTTGGCAGTGTCGCGCCACACATTTTTAAAACTAGATACCCTAATGATGATTGTGGCCAAGTTTGGAATAATTTGGCCCAGCAGTTTCAGAGAAGAAGATTTTTGTAAAAGATTACTGAGATTTACGAAAAATGGTTAAAAATTGACTATAAAGGGCAATAACTCCTAACGGAGTCAACTGACCATTTCGGTCATGTTGACTTATTTGTAAATCTTATTTTGCTGAACATTATTGCTATTTACAGTTTATCTCTATCTATAATAATATTTAACATAATAGCCAAAATTTGTAAAATTTCCTTAAAATTACCAATTTAGGGGCAGCAACCAAACAACGGGTTGTCCGATTCATCTGGATTCATTTCAGGGCAGATAGATCTTGACCTGATAAACAATTTTACTCCGTCAGATTTGCTCTAAATGCTTTTGTTTTTGAGTTATAAGCCAAAAACTGCATTTTACCCCTATGTTCTATTGTTAGCCATGGTGGCCATCTTGGTTGGTTGGCGGGATCACCGGACACATTTTTTAAACTAAATACCCCAATGATGATTGTGGCCAAGTTGGTTTAATTTGTCCCAGTAGTTTCAGAGGAGAAGATTTTTGTAAAAGTTAACGACGACGTACGACGACTGACGACGGACACCGGACGCAAAGTGATTGGAAAAGCTCACTTGTCCTTTCGGGCCAGGTGAGCTAACTAGAGGCTCTAAAGAGCCTGTGTCGCTCACCTTGGTCTATGTGAATATTAAACAAAGGAAGCAGATGGAATCATGACAAAATTGTGTTTTGGTGATGGTGATGTGTTTGTACATCTTAGGCCGTGTTCACACCAAACTCCGTGTAGAGTAAACATGTTTACAATTAGTTTAGTGTAGTGTACACTGGTTTCACATTACATTTGTTCACATCTATACACCTTGTTAAGCTACCTGTACATAAGATTTGTTCCCACTTGTAAACTATATGTCATTTAAATGTTCATTTCGTAGAACTGAATTCAAAATTTTTGGAAAATTCTTCTAGCGGTAAGGGAACAACTATTTGACTTCAAAAGGGGAGTGGGGGATGGGAATGGAAATATTCCGATCCCCAATTTGATACAAAATAAATGGTCATACAGATGATAAAAAAAATATTCAGAATCAAGAGTTGACCCATACATTATAGTGTTAAATATTGAAAAACAAGTATTTGATCACCAGCATCGAAAAAAAGGAAATACAAACGTACGCGCGAAAAAAATTTGACTCAGATAAATAAAATAGCCATCCCCCTTTTTAAGTTAAGTGGTTGCTACTTTATGAAAGCCATTTTTATAATTTGCAGTAGTTTGAATATACTAGAGATGTCTCGATAACGCATTAGAAAACGTTAGCTGCAACAGCGTGCTTACAGCCGAAAAAAAGGATTGAGATATTAGGGATCACTACATTTTTATCTTTTCTGTTCGTTTCAAATGGTATTTCTTCTCCAAGGAGTATTTGGTAAAGAAATAGGGTAACGTTTTTTGTTTTTTTATTTTACGTGTTATTTAACGGATCTGAGATACTAGACAAACATAACATTTACCTCACACTTTTTTTAGTCATGCATTTATGCTTGAATCGTTTTTTGAGTAAAGACCAGTGGCGAATATTTCTGTGTACGTCAAGTCGATTCGGGAAGACCTTTTCAAATGAATTAGGCAGCAACTATTTACTTCATTTTTTGTTGAGGGGGAGGGGGGCGTGAGCTATTGATTTTTTTCAGGACAAATTTTGGTGACAAGTCGAAATCAATTTTAGCATTATATATAGTGGCAGCTGAGGGTGAAACAAACAATATTCTTTTCAGGGCCAAAAACTGGAAACCTTTTTTGTTTCCCAAACAAAATCCATAGCTCACCACCCCCACCCCCTTGCCTTTATGTTTTATTCTCAACTATAATAGCCCCCCCCCGAAAATCAATTGGTTGCTGCCTTATGGGTTCGACAATCAATGATGCTGCTTTGAGTCTTGATTATAGGGGTTAATAAAGTACGTTAATTTTTTTAACAAAAAAAAATCTGTAAAATTTAGACAACTTATAATTATCAAAAATATCAATTTTACTCAAAAATAGTTTCCTCCTACACGATAAAACTAATGTCCTAAATGCCTAGTTTTGTGTACACTTAACCTACACAAGGCCTACATTGACTATCGACTGTGTGTAGGTAAAACATGATTTAAACTACATGTAAACATTGAGTTTTATCAATGGGAACGCAATTGTGTTTAGTTTACGTGTGAGTTACACTAACACAACACCGAATTTAGGTCAATGTGAACACGGCCTTACTTTACTGAATAGTCTTGCTGCTTACAATTATCTCTATCTATAATGAACTTGGCCCAGTGGTTTCAGTGGAAAATTGTTAAAAATTGATTATAAAGGACAAAACTCCTTAGGGGGTCAATTGACCATTTCGGTCATGTTGACTTATTTGTAAATCTTATTTTGCTGAACATTATTGCTGTTTACAGTTTATCTCTATCTATAATAATATTCAAGATAATAACTAAAAACAGCAAAATTTCCTTAAAATTACCGATTCAGAGGCAGCAACCCAACAACTGGTTGTCCGATTCATCTGATAATTTCAAGGCAGATAGAATTTGACCTGATTAACAATTTTACCCAGTTAGACTTGTTCTAAATGCTTTGGTTTTTGAGTTATAAGCCAAAAACTGCATTTTACCCCTATGTTCTATTTTTAGCCGTGCTGCCATCTTGATTTGATGACCGGGTCACCGGACACATTTTTTAAACTACATACCCCAAAGATGATTGTGGCCAAGTTTGGATTAATTTGGCCCAGTAGTTTCAGAGGAAGATTTTTGTAAAAGATAACTAAGATTTACGAAAAATGGTTAAAAATTGACTATAAATGGCAATAACTCCTAAAGGGGTCAACTGACCATTTCAATCACGTTGACTTATTTGTAAATCTTACTTTGCTGAACATTATTGCTGTTTTCAGTTTATCTCTATCTATAATAATATTCAAGATAATAACAAAAAACAGCAAAATTTCCTTAAATCACCTGGCCCGAAGGGCCAAGTGAGCTTTTCCCATCACTTTGCGTCCGTCGTCCGTCGTCCGTCGTCCGTCGTCGTTAACTTTTACAAAAATATTCTCCTCTGAAACTACTTGGCCAAATTAAACCAAACTTGGTCACAATCATCATTGGGGTATCTAGTTTAAAAAATGTGTCCGGTGACCCCGCCAACCAACCAAGATGGCCGCCATGGCTAACAATAGGGGTTATAGTTCAAAAAATATCTTTGTTGTAATGACAAATCACTCGACAGTTTCCCCAGTATCCCTTTGAATTAGTCACTAATTCACCAGGAAAAAAATCCAGTGGATTTATGTTAAGAAGTAATAATTGTGGATTCATTTATTTTCGTGGGTACCAATTTTCGTGAATAAAGGAAAACTTTAGTAAATATTTAATGTCCTGATTTTGCAGAAGTCTACAAAAACTTTTATTTCGTGGTTCACCCGTCCAAACGAAATCCACGAAATTTGGTTTTCAACTATAAATAATGAATCCTCCGTATATAGTTTTACCACTAACTGTATTCTCCCATCTTCTAGGATTTTTTGTTAAAAAATATACTACTAAAATCAAAAACGTCACAATAGACACGGGCATAGCGAACGAGCTGTGAAATGTAAACACTGTAAGATGGTGACTAAATAGAAAAATCAAGATAATGGTAAGTGTTGAATTTATCAATCAAATGTAACTTCGACGGGTCTTTACTGAGTTTAGTCATAAACTGTGATTCGTAACAGTACAAAAGCAAGTCTGCTATTAAAGGAGCACAATCAATGCCCATTTGGATACCTACAACCTGTTGATAAACTTTGTTGCCGAAACGTACATAAATATTATCAAGGAGAAAGTTAACAGCTTCAATCGTCTCATCACAAGTCCAATAAGTATATATAGCATATTTCCCTTTCTCATTAGAGAATATTAAAAACAGATGTGGTATGATTGTCAATGATACAACTGTCCACAAGAGACTAAAATGATTCAAATTCATAAAATTATCAACTATAGATCACCGTACGGCATTCAGCAATGAGCAAAGCCCATGTCGCATAGTGAGCCATAAAAGGCCCCGATAAGACAATGTAAAACAATTCAAACGAGAAAACTAACGGCCTTATTTATGTAAACAAAAATGAACCAAAAACAAATATGTAACACATAAACAAACGAACTACTGAACTACAGGCTCCTGACAGGAGAAGGCTTTAAATGAGTAACAGTAAATTTATTTGCATTCAGCTTTACCAAACGACCATTTAGTTAAAACGGAAAACTTTTGTTTCATAAGATAGTGTGGAAGTGCAGTGTAAAGAGTAGACAATCAAAACAGTCAACAGAATCAAAAGGACCATCAAAAGCACGTAATTTATCTTTATATCCAAAATTAGTTCATACCACTATGTTCATATATTTTAGTACAATAGTTTATGATAAGCTCTTTAATAGTGGTTAATGAACTTGTAACTGAAAGATTAGTTGTAGAACACTTAATAGATGCCGATATGAAATGATATTTAAATGTTTTTTTGTGTAGTTAAGGTAGCCAATACATAGAATGGACCTTCAAATGTTCAGAAGAAGCATTAAGCTTTGATGCGGTTGTGATATATTTGTTTGCTATTTGACTATCTGTGGAGCGATTGGACTTGAATGTAAATGAATTTAAAATTTCATTCTTGAGAACGTCCGTGTAGTATTTATGGAATACCACCTCCACATTGATGGCTACTTTGTCTGCCGGTACAAAAAGAAACCGCTATTCTGGAAATAGGTGAAGTATGTACTCTATTATTTACTTTTTAATAATTTTCAAAATGCGATATTCTCTTATCTACCACATCCATACATTTATTTAAATAAGAATCAAGAAATTTTACAAGATACAATCAGATTTTCCCCGTTTACACCACTTTTACAAACGAGGAAAGAGCATCTATGGTGACTTGACGACACTCTTTCCAATCTCTTTTAGATGGGGGACAATATTTTGGTCCTTTTTTCAAAAAGTTTGTAAGCTCTTTGTACTGGACGATATTGAGGTCCCATGTAATTACATAGTCATAGGGAACATATTTAAACTTTGACGATTCACAGTTTCATGTTAATGGAGTATTATTATCTACATTCACCTCTGATGTTACCGACGTACAATGTATAATTAAAAATTAAACTTCTGCTGGGTTTTTTGTATGTGTATGAAATTATAGGTGGTTAATGTTATCAAAATAGGGAGGTTAAGGTTTTGAACGGTAGGGTCATTAAATAGACTAGATAAGTTGATGAAATCAATACCTCTTCTAATATATTTAATTTTCAAAAAAATGACGTTTATGATCTTCAGGTTTGTCGATACTCGGGAACAGCTTATGGTGGCAAAAAGCTGTAATTATACGCGAATATTCATACAATGGGCTGAACACAGAGATGATGTCACACTCTTTAAAAATATCGTGCTATTTCGATCTGAACGTCACTGATGAGTCTTATGTCGAAGACACGCCCGTCTAGCGTATTAAATTATAACCTTGGTACCTTTGATAACTATTTACTAATGGGTATTTGACCAAGTTTACATAATAATTGATGCCTACCATTGTTTTTAAATATAGATAGGAGATTACCAAGCGTATCATTTATACGATGTTTAACTCGTTGATTTCGATTTATACGTTTGCCATGAGACCTATTATTTCGTTGTCTTTTATCAATAATATTCATCATATCTCTAGAAGAAGTAGTGGACATGTTCCCTTGATTAAGTTTATTGTTATTTAGACCCAGGAGATAAGCTGCTTGAAGTCGTTTAATCCAAGACAGTTCGATAATTTACGGGAATCTTCAAATTGTTAATGCGATTGCCCTTGTTGTTTCTGGACCGTTTTGAGGGGTTGAAATATAGTAAATTTAATATTTTGGTTGTGTTTATCTAAATGTTGATAAATTATACTTTTGAATTTCTTAGGTTTTCGGCAGCGGTATAGATGTTCCTGTGTTCGTTTAATAGCCTGTCGTCCTGTTTGTCCTACATATTGTATACCACACTTTGCTGTTTTATCTAAGGAACACTCTATGGCGTGCACATCTACACTTGGTCATCTACTTGAGATTAACAATTATTTTCTTATTATGATATTACAATTATATAACTTGAGGTCCTTGTATTTGAACAATCTATGGCGTACACATTAACTCTGTGTCATCTTCTCGAGATAAATGAATGTTTACTAATTATGATAATACAATTATTTGGGGTTCTGGTATTGCAGCATGATTTATCAAGCGGTAGAAGTATATTTGTTTTTTATAGTTTTTATTTTTATTGTAGCTGAAAAATGTTAAATAGACGAATGTCCGTTGTTTATATCAAGAGATAGAAGAGATGGTAATATTTATAAAGTCGTGTGCAATACGAAATATATACAATTACAAAAACAGCACTTACGAACGAACATTTTTTACCAAATTGGTGCTAAAGAAGACAAATCAAAACATGAGAAAAATGTCTTTTAAATAAGAATATGACACTTATAACTTTAACTTTTTCTGCACCAGATGCGCATTTCCACATTACATGTCTCTTCAGTTATGCTCATGGCCAAAACATTTCAAATCCAAAGCTTATATAAAAGATGAAGATCTATAATCCAAAAGGTCCAAAAAGTATAGCCAACTCCATGAAAGGAATCAGAGCTTTGCATAAGGGAGATACATTCCTTAATTTATAAAAAATTCTAGAATTTTGCAAATTTTGATAAAAATCCGTATTTTCATGCCAATACCTAAGCACTGGCTACTGGGCTGGTGATACCTTCGGGGACTAACAGTCCACCAGCAGAGGCATCGACACAGTGGTAGTAATACATTAACGGTGCCAATTTGTCTGCACCAGATGCGCATTTTTACAATTCATGTCATCCATGAACAGAAAAAAAAACAAGCAAAATACATCTTTTGAAATTAGAAAAGTCGACAAAATGTACAATTGAAATAGCTTCACAAAATAGCATTTACAAAAATATGAAAATAGCAAAAAAACTATATTAGCTCAACTGCTTCATGAGGTTCTAATGCTCAGTGAGGAAATCAGTTAACGTTCCAATGCTTATTTGTGAACTCAGGTTCTTCAGTAGCCTGATCAGTTAATGATCCGTATGCTCAATGATTAACCACGGTTTTACAGTATACTAAACAGCTAATGTTCCCCATGCTCAACGATCAACCCAAGTTCTACAGTAGGTAAAGCAGTCAATGCTCTACATGCTCAACGGTCAACCAAGGTTCGATAGTAAGTTAAGCAGGTAATGTTCCACATACTACACGGTAAACTAAAACACTTCAGTAAAATATGCAGTAAATGCTCCTCGTGTTCCGCGGTAAATTCAGGTACTTCAGTGAAATCATTGAGAACATTCTAATGTGCATCGACCAAAAACTTGATAAACTGGTGTCACAAGATTATGGATAGTTTTGACACTTCTCGAGTATTTACGTTTATCCCTCCAATAACTTGAATTTCTTGCTCTAGGTGACAAAACTGGTGTCACAAGATTATGGGTAGTTTTGACACGAGTATTTGCGTTTACCCTACGTTGTCGTGGTACGAGGATCGTGTTGCTGTAGTTTATGTGTTCAGTATTGTATTTTGTGAATTGTTATGTCAATGTCTGTGTTCATGGTGTTGTCTCTATCTGTTAAAGTCAATTATTGTTCATTTTTTGTTTTCATTTTAACCTTAATGTCATGATTATGGTTAGAAAATTTTAAATGGATTTTTATTCTGGTAATTACGAGTGTAAGAGTGGGAAAATATTTATCTGCCCTTTTCTTACCACAGGAATTGCATCAGTAATATTTGAATTCATTGATTAAATATGTTTATCATTGATTTGTGTCAATTGAAAAATGCACTAAAATTAAAATTTAAAACGGTTTGTTTGTTTAAGCCTTTAATTGTGATCTTGTATGGAAACAGACTAATGAAAACTTTAAAACGTCGGCTTCAGAACAGTTCTTATTCATTTAGACAGTTTTTTATCTGGATTAAATTAACAGTTGGACTAGTGTGTGTGGACACTAGGATTATTTTATGCTACTATTAGAGAAATCTATAGAAATCTTAATAAAAAGAAAAATCAAAAAAAAACTAGAACTTCTTGGATAATTCAAAACGGAAAGTCCTCTTTTCAAATGGCAAAATCAAATGATAAAAAAACATTAACGAATGCACAACTGTCATATTTCTGACCTGGTACAGGCATTTTCAAACGTAGAAAATGGCAAACAGACAGTGAGATTATATGAGCAGTATAGTATGATCGTAGAGAGTGTACTTGTTTCCATATCCGGAAAACCTTTATCACGCTGGTATCAATCCTCACAACATGGCCTATTTACATAATTCTCTGTCAGAATGATAAGTAATGTCGAACAGGAAGTTGAACTATGAACTTTCAACTATATATGTAAGGTCTTTTGAAAGAATATCATTTCATAATTGATGTTTGAAGGATGGATTGCAAATTGTGTGTCATCATTTTTCAATTATTTGCTGTTGCAGCTACGACTTCAGGTTTGTTACTTTGATTTGTTTTTTCTCAATCTATCTATGAGAGTTGAACAACGTTATACCACAGTTGCAACATATATGCATAAGACTACTAACACAAAGGTTCCTGGTCCGATCCCCGGGGAGAAAGTTTCAGGGACTGAATTTTCAGCTCTCCCTTGACACCATTGCGAGTATGGTCTTAGGGAAACATGATAATCCATCGGAAGGGGACGATAAATGGCTGACTCGTGTTAAGAGAGAGCCATAACTCTTGCACGTAAAAGACACTCTTGTAGATTTAAAAAAGAGCAGGCTAATGTCGCTACAAGGCAGCATTCGCACCCGCAAAGTTGAAAGGGATTAACATAAGTTGCAGAAACTTGTTTCTTAATCCACTATAAATAAATGTTTAAACTTATATTTATGTTGGTAATGAAAAATATCCATACATTTTATTTTGATGTGGCAAAAAAAATCAAATAAATACACGATAAAGACGTGCATACGACGACAAGATAATTTCACATTTTTTTATGTTTTTACTTATTCATGCAGCTGTATTTCTTAACCTATACATTTTGTTTTTCAAGAAAAAATCATTGGAATGTTATCATTTCACATAATTATTTTTATAATATAAAACAATATGTAAAACTGTACTAAGGATTTTACAGGCAAGTTAGTGCGTATAGACAAACCTCTAAGTGAAAGGTGCACATGACTGTCTTTATTGATAATATAAAGAGTAGTTATTATGTCTTTGTTGAAATTGTTTGGGTTTCTTATTAAAGTTTTGAAATCGTTTTAACAAAAAATATGTACCACACTATTGCATAGCTTTTTTTCTGGGGTTACGTTTTCGTTTTCATCAGCCTTCAAACTTCAATAAGATGTTTGTATTATAATTATTATTTTGGCCTCGTCTATCAATGAAGAGACATTGGTCGACGGTATTCACACCTAGTGAAAATCGAAAAGTACCATTATTTTTGTTAGACTTCGTTATACAATGTTATACTGCTGCCAGTAAAATTTTTACAATGATACAATTGTTGGGACGTACGTCTATTGATTGATCGTGGTGTCTATTTCCGAAGCAATTTTTCCTCAATTTTGCGGTGACATGAACTTACGAAAATAAATATTCAATAGTTACCTTTGTATGCGTAATTTCATAAAACTTGAATTTGCCAATTTACCTATTTCTGTTCACTAATGAAATTAATTTAAATACTTATCCTTTTTTTATAATTTCTTTTATATTCAGCATGTATGTATGATTGGCATCAACACATTGACAAAACCTCTCGGCTACCAATGGGTTGCAAGAAAGATGTAAATGAATATATGTTGCACATCGGTACAAATAAAACAAAATCATCTTTATATATACATTATATATAATCCTTTGATAACTATAATAGTAGTTGGTAGCCGCCAGGTTTAGATGATGAGTTATGCTGTAAATAAATCAGCATTTATACCAGGATTAAATTTTTTTCTTATGCCAGACCCGCGTTTCGTCTACAAAAGACTCATCAGTGACGCTCGAATAAAAAATCGTTTAAAAGGCCAAATAAAGTACAAAGGGGAAGAGCATTGAGGGTCAAAATTCCTAAAAGTTTTACCAAATACAGCTAAAGTAATCTACCCCTGAGGTAGAAACGCATTAGTATTTCAAAAATTGAAAAGTTTTGTAAACAGTTTATTTATAAATATGACCATTTCAATAATAATTCACGTCACCACAGAAGTGCAAGTAACTGGCTGGTGATACCCTCGGGGAGTTAAAACTCCACCAGCAGTTGAGTCAACAAACTTTCTGTTGAAAAAGTCCTCCTCAACAAACAGTTTGAATAATTTTACCACTACTAGCTATAATCATCACTCAAAATTAACCTGGTAACGAAAATAAATAACATAAACAATACCAACTTGCTGTTTGTGAACAGCATGACTTTATTGGTCAATGATATCAGACATGATAGATGAATTAAAGTAACTTTGCCATATGTCATGAAACTAATGAAGGTTATATATAAACTCATCATAGATACCAGGACCAAATTTAGTATATACGCCAGACGCGCGTGTCGTCTACAAAAGACTCATCAGTGAAGCTCGAAATCAAAAAAGTTAGAAAGGCCAAATAAAGTACGAAGTTAAAGTACCACTGATTAATTAGTTATATACCGGTATTTATATTGTATTTTAATCTGTTTAGTTAGTGGCTGTTTTTACAAATACCGATTGTATCGTCAAGGAGATATGTTTAGTTGTGTCATTAAATTAACAAAGGTTATTAATTACATGGTATTTTCTTCTGTTTAGTAAGAGCCTGTTTTTACAAACACCATATGTATCGTCAGGGAGATAAATGGGTTGATGGTTGTGAATATAAATGTGGATGTCTTCAAGCTAACATAGGATACTATAGATGTAAAGAATTGTAAGTTTCATAGATTATATTATACTTATAGGTTGTAATGTGATGTAAATATTTGTAAGTGTTATATATTATATTAACTCATATTTTTTTATGTGATTGGAGAGTGTGAGTGAGAAAGGGCACATCAACTTTTATACAGAATGATACCGGATATAAAATAAAATGAAAACTAAAATTGAGAATGGAAATTGGAACTTTAATTTGAACACTAATTAGATGGATGGCCACACGCATTCAAGGCACATACCACATGGAAATCTATCTAAAAATAGAACAGGTTTTTTCCGAATTAGTCACGTGGTTTTATCTCATCAAGTAATGGGATAACCACATCAATGAATGACATGACCACATCAAAGAATGACAAGTCCACATCAAAGAATGACAAGTCCACATCAAATAATGAAACAAACACATCAAGTAGTGTAAAATCGTCAAATTTTGACACATCATTACGTAATGTTAAAACCATATAAAGAATAGACAAATCATCATCACGAAATAAGAAAAACACATCATGCAGTGAAACAACTACATGATGTTAAGTCACATACACATCAAGTAATGTTAAAACCACATTGACTTATGACACAACCATATTAAATAATGGTGAAACCACATCGAGTTATGACACAACTATATCAAGTCAATACGAAACCATATCGTGTAATATCGAAATATCATTCAGTAATGACTATTCCATATTGAGTTATATTAAAACTTCATTACGTAATGTCAAACCCGTATTAAGTAAAGACAAACTATCATTAACTTATAATAAAACAACATAAAGTAATATCAGAGTTGCACACAAGACAGCTGTGGCGTTCCATAATTGTTCTATGATGTTTTATTGTGATAAGTAATTGAGAAAATTGTGATAATCTTCTTAAAAAGGAGTTGTCTAATATTGGTAATACATTTATATCACGTGTGGCCCTGGTATTATAACAATCAGTGGCTTGCTTAATAACACTTGGTCATCTACTTAGATAGGACTTGTCAAATATTGGTAATACATTAATATCACTTGGGGTTCTGGTATAAGAACAATCAGTGGCTTGTTTATTAACACTTGGTCATCTACCCAAGTATGAATGGTCTTATATTGATAATACATTTATATCACTTGTGGTCCTGGAATTGGAACAATATGTGGCTTCCTTATTAACACTTGGTCATTTACTTAAATGTGAATAGTCTTATATTGATAATACATTTATATCACTTGTGGTCCCGGAATTAAAAGAATCAGTGGTTGCTCATTAACACTTGGTCATTTACTTAAATGTGAATGGTCTTATATTAATATAACATTTATATCACTTGTGGTCCTGTTAGTAGAGCAATCAGTGGCTTGCTTATTAACACTTGGTCATCTTCTTAAATAGGAGTTGTCCAATATTGATAGTACATTTATATCACTTGTGGCCCGGATATAAGTACAATCAGTGGCTTGCTAATTAACACTTGGTTATCTTCTTAAATATGAGTTGTCTAATATTGATTATACATTTATATCACTTGTGGCCCTAGTATTAGAACAATCAGTGGCTTGCTTATCAACACTTGGTCATCTTCTTAAATAGGAGTTGTCTAATATCGGTAATACATTTATATCACTTGTGGTTCTGGTATTAGAACAATCAGTGGCTTGCTTGTTAACACTTGTTCATCTTCTTAAATAGGAGTTGTCTAATATTAGTAATACATTTATATCACTTGTGGTCCTGTTAGTAGAGCAATCAGTGGCTTGCTTATTAACACTTGGTCATCTTCTTAAATAGGAGTTGTCCAATATTGATAGTACATTTATATCACTTGTGGCCCTGATGTAAGAACAATCAGTGGCTTGCTAATTAACGCTTGGTTATCTTCTTAAATATGAGTTGTCTAATTAAGAAATAATTCATGGGGGCTTTAATATATCGTGATTTTACCACGGGTTGGCCCTTTATGACAAATATTTTACCCTGAGCGATAGCGAGGGGTAAAACATCGGCATAAAGGGACAACCCGTGGTAAAATCTAGATATATTCAAGCCCCCATGAATTATTTCGATTCTAATAAGACAAATACGGCAATTGTTTTGGATCGAAGCGCTCTATGTGGAGGCAAATATTTGCCGTTCCCATAAATTAACGCACTTTTAGATTGGCATAAACAACGGAGCAAACAGAATACGTGACATGCTCAAACTATTTACAATAACGTATTTAGATGAGTTTTAATGATAATTTACTTATATATGTCTTCTATGTATAAAAGAAAATATGGGTTTATACCACATTTGAGCATCGTTTGTTTACGTTTCCTTGTTATGATGATTTTCGGTATCAGAAGCGTGTATTTTCCCGTAAATTGCTAAAATTATAACGTCATCATTCTATGACGTCGGGTACTTCAAACATATGACGTGGGAGTACGATCGGAACAGCCAATGCAATTTATTCATATTTTACCACGGGTGTGTACTCAAAGCGTTTGAAGGACGTAATGTTAGAATATTGATTATACATTTATATCACTTGTGGCCCTGGTATTAGAACAATCCGTGGCTTACTTATTAACACTTGGTCATCTTCTTAAATAGGAGTTGTCTAATATCGGTAATACATTTATACTGCGTGTGGCCCTGGTATTAGAACAATCAGTGGCTTGCTTATTGACACTTGGTCGTCTACTTAGATAGGACTTGTCAAATATTGCACTAGTAACCCGATTTCAGTCTGAAACGGTCATTTTGGTCTGATCACATCTTGATTGACTGAATTTACCGCTAGAGAAATTCGTCAAGATATTTAATATCGTTAAGTCGCCGTTCAGATCGATAGCCTCATCAGGTAAATCAGTTCGTTAAGGCGTGTCAAGACGGAAAAGACTGAATCGTCTAGCGGGTTGTTTGGACCCGTTAAGACCATGTCAGACCAAAACAGACCATGGATACAAAGTTACGTCAAGATGTTGTCAGACCGTGTCCAGTCGTGTTCAGATTTTAATCATTTGGACACAAAACGAGTGAAACTTTCCCATTGTTTATCAGGGGTTGCTCCCCTTTTAAAAATAAAATAAAAATTTGAAAGAAGACGGTTTATGTTAACTGAAAGTCTACCACGTCCCTTTAATCATGTTAATTAAATAAAAGAAATATTCAATTTGAATTCTTACTTCATCTTATTTAACATGTTTTGTATATTTTAAAAAGTAGCTCAAAGTCATACTGCTGAACAAACCGCCGCGAATTGACTAAATAAAATTCAACAGATTGCCGAAATAACATTTATTCATTGAATGTAAGCACCTGAACCTTTATATTAAAGGTTTACAAGTGATTACACTACATGTTTTTGCAATTACAGACTGTCGTAAGTGGTGAAAAATTTGTCTTGTTAACGCAATAGATTATTTTTACACCCTTATTAAATAATTACGGATGTCGGCCGTGAACACTTGAAAACGCGTGATCTTAATAATTATGTTTAATTAAATTTAAGATGTAACATTTTTCTAATATTGTAAATGAATGCATTATCATTTTACTTTTAATGTTGGCTATATAAATTGCATTTGAATAAATTTGAGGCAGGGAAAAAAAATATATATAACTAGAATCTATGTCTTTTCTCGTTTTCCGTTTACTGTCATGCCATTGTCCGTTCATTTTTGCCAGACTCATGCGTTTAACTTTCCATCTTTATTTTTTAATTAGTCTATAATTCGAGAGCCTTTTATAAAAAAAATATTACATACCAGAAGACTTCGTTAAAAGATAAAGTTTGAATATTATAGCAGAAAAAGGCCAGTGTATCTGAAGTACATTTAAAGACCAGGTTATATATATTACATGCATACAGCATAGTAAAGCTGGTTTAATTTGAATTACTATATCTATTAGGGACATTTTCCGACGATAATTAATCAATTCTGACAAGTTTGATTAAAAATGGAAAATACGCCCGTAAACGATTTAACGTTACCGTACCCTCTTTACCAACTTCCGAAGCAAGGTTGTCGGCTCTCCGGACATTCCCGAAGTCCTGCGTTTAACACTCGCCGAGTTTATGAGCTTCAGTCCTTGCTTGGAAGTTGCCTCTTTACTTGTCGCATGTTCGGCATCTTCAAATGGCAAATTTAATTTACACAAAATCGTTGACATGGTAGATGGACACTACAGCACAATATAAGCTGAGCTGGAAATTACAATTGGTGAGTAGAAATGAATAATATTTTAAAACATGCCTATCAGAAATGAGAATAATCATTGATCCGGCCAAGAGTTTGAAGGAAAAATGTTTACATTTGTTACATTTGTGCATACAGGTATGAATCGACGTTCTAATACACAACATTCTTACACAGTAACTTGTTCAAAGGCAAAGTAAGAATTTTGGCTTGTAAAATAATTGTTCCTGTGATTGGACCCCCTCCCTTTTTTTGGAAGATCAATGCATGATTTGAAAAAGGTACATATAATCTATGGATTAAATCCCCCCTTTTAAAAAGGGCTGGATACACACCTGTTTATTGCCTAAACCATTGTGTGTATTCACAATGGTTTGGTTGTGGGGGTGGCCTATCACCAGACCTAACCCCCTGATGGAGTAACCCTAAATATTCATATGTATTGTATGTTCAATAATGTATTGATAACTGTCACGTCCTAAAATTTGCATGAAATATTTGTCACTGGATTTTTTATAACTCATAACCAACCAATCTTCACATGTATGTTACAATGATGATGTACCTATTTATATAGCCACTGGTCATTTGCTGGTGGGTGATGTACAATAATTATAATTTATCACATGTTTGTTATGAATACCTTCAAGGCTTGGGTTAGCATATGCAATAACCTCAAAATTGCCTGGGGCAAAAAAAAAGAGTATATTGATATTGGCCCTGATTCCAAATGATGTGACAGCATTGCATCCTTAACGACAATTTTTTACACTTTTGTGATAAGAAATTTAAGATAATTTTCCAGGCATGTTTCATTAAATTGCAGGCTCGAATCCAGAGGGGGGTTCCAGGGGTTGGAACCCTTTCTCTTTTTGAGGATCAATGCATTTGAATGGGGACATGTAATTGGAACCCCCCTTTGTCCTGGTTTTCAAAATGGCTGGACCCGCTCCTGAATTGTTATCAATGATTTAAATGTTTTGCTCTAAATTTTGTAGAACTTAAATATATACATATATTATAACATGTTATAATCTATACATACCATTGCTTTGTCATGTATGTAGTATTATTCTACAAATTCTATTTTGAAATAAAAAAGTATTATGAAAAGAATTTGTTGAATTATTATTACTACACATATGACAAATCAAATACATGTAGTTACTGTAAATTCAGAAATTATTGCTTGCATTTATTATTGCGAATTTGTCATTTTAGACTTAAATGCGATTTTAATTTTTACGATTTTGTGAAAAATCCTGTTAAATTCATATAAAATATCACAAAATGCGCGTTTAAACTATTGCGTTTACAACTCAGTCGCATTTTTCGCAATAATAAAAACATCACATTAATTTCTGAATTAGAAAATAGTATTAATGCTATTGACTTATTTAATTTTATACATGTTATAGAAGTCGCATGTTATACATGTTATAAATACTTAATTCTTAATGAATATGTATTTTTGTAGATAAGATATCACATTGGTTTGAGCATGATTCCCACCAAGATTATGAAGGGGCATATATATCATATATACATAGGAAATATATAGTGTCACCAAATTACTCTCATACGGTACCTCATTTGTACCTGTAGCTGTAAATTGTGAAACGGTGGATTCATTCATAATTTTGAGTTACTTATTGCAATTGGAAATAATGTTGATAAAGCTAACAGCATTATGCCATGATGTTGATGGAATGTTCTGATTGGACAAAAAAGAAATTGTGAATTGAACAAAAAGCAAACTTACAATTCATAGGAAAAAAAGTAGGAAATTGGAATAATGAAAATTCATAGTTTCAGTGATTACCTTACAATCATCATGATCATTGTCAATACTACAAGTGCATCATCATGATCATATATATCTGAATTCACCTTGGATAATTATTCATTTAAAATAAGAATTTGGATATTATAAGAATGTCTATGCTGGCGTTGCTACTGTTGGCTTCATGTACCACCAGGGAGTGTTAAACCTTTTTGACCTTTCATGAGGGTCTGGCACGGTCCGTCACTATTGGTTAGTGTCATATATGCATGATGATGGAAGTTTCACCAACCTAGACAAGCTTTACAGCCCTGGCACAGTTGTTGGTTGGACTTAGAGTCAAATGACAGCTTGCTGTATACATTTGTAGTTCAAATACCGTAGTCTACATGTATTTTGACAATCTTCTAAATTACTGTTCATTCTGAAACTGGCATTTTATACTTGTACATGTAGTAGTCGAACATATTAAACAATACATGTACTTCAAAGTATCATTTTATTTTGTCTCGCCTCACATGAAAGTTATGAAAGTTGGTTGTATATATGCAAGAAATGTGTATTACAGTCTTGGGGTGATGATGTAAGCTATTTTTAATAGAGCTTTACATTTATAAAAGCTAAAAGAGCTGGATGTGTGGTTCAGTGACTGAGTGTAAAATATACCATTACATTTTATTACATGAAATTGGATACATTGTATTGTATATGAGTACCTTGCAAGGTCTACTTGTCTATCAGGTTAGGTTGACCTGACCTTAATTTTATTTCATCCCAGGATAATTTAAGTGATTTAGGTTATTTCAGTTTAATACAATGTTAACATAGTTATGTTTGTTTCTCAGATAAAATTAGAGACTGGAAATTGGGAATGTGCCAACAAGACAACAACCCGACTACAGAGCAGACAACAGCAGAAGGTCATCAATGTTTGAATTGTTTCTAAGAAGCTGTAAGCTACATTGTACTTGTTGGAAACAAACATAATTTTTATTTTTGCCTAAGGAGATATGGTATCAGGGGTGAATCCAGCCATTTAAAAAAGGTGTGTTCCTAACCCAGGACAAAAGGGGTGGTTCCAACTATATGTCCCCATTCCATGATCGTCCAAAAAGGGGGGTTCCAACATCCGAACCCTCCCCCTGGATCCACCACTGGGTATGAATTTTGATGAGACGACTTTCATAACTTAAACTATAAACCATAAACCATGTAGACCAAGTGATTTTCTTTTTAGTCACTATATAATAGGGACTGTACACCCTTCAGCAATGACCAAAAACTTAAACTTCATAATGAGCACCCTATAAATGGCTCTGCTTAGAAAGAGCTAGGCATCTAACAGAGTTAATGTACAAAATTCAGACAAGAAACCCAACAGTGATGACAACTTGATTTATACTAGTATACATGAGCTACAAACAATCAAATATGTGATAAACAGCAATCAACAAAAACACTACAGACTAAAAATTAAGGGGAGACTATTTAAATATAAAAAAGAAGATGTGGTATGATTGCCAATGAGACAACTATCCACAAAAGACCAAAATGACACAAACATTAACAATTATAGGTCACCGTACAGCTTTCAACAATGAGAAAAGCCCATACCGCCTAGTCAGCTATAAAAGGCCCCGATAGGACAAAGTAAAACGATTCAAACGAGAAAACTGACGGCCTTATTTATGAAAATAAATGAACAAAAACAAATATGTAACACATAAACAAACGACAACCACTGAATAACAGGCTCCTGAATTGGGTTTATTTACTTTAATGTAAAGTAAATAAAATTAACTAATGTCTTGTACAAGTATTACCCCTGACGTTCCGTGAAAATTGTTTTCAAAAATCTAATTTGTCCATAATTCTTTTATGTCATAAACTTATTTAAATAAATTCAGACCTTCCCTTGTCTGATCACCAGCATGGCTAAAGGTATTACTCCCAGGTGTATTGGCAGGTGACACCTCCAGGTATTCAAGCGATTTCCTGTCGGACTTGCAAGTTCATGCATCATTTCACTTTTGTCAGTGTACACGACCGAAAACTTGAATCTTTCCATTTTAAACTTTCAGGTGCATATGTAATCATTTGATAATATACATCTCTGTCCTGCGTGTCCGCTCGTCATACACTAGTCATTACTGTTAATAAATAACATTTCTGGTGTAAAGAATATTATTCATAAAAATTTAAATAATTCCAAAAAAGAGATTTGATAAAATCAAAATGTGCTTACACATTTTTTCCAATGGTAAATTTGGGGAAATGTAAGTACTCGTTGTCAAAAGTGAAGGACAGTTTGAAACATACAAGAAAAATTGATTTAACAAAAATATACGCACTTAACGACCATGCTTTTATACGCCTTGATAGTTACGGAACTATAGATAGTTGCAATTTAAAATTATATACATTTTTACATTGAACATAAGAAAGAATAAAATTGAGAATGGAAATGGGGAATGTATCGAAGAGACATCAACCCGACCATAGAAAAAAAAAAACAACAGCGGAAGGTCACCAACAGGTCTTCAATGTAACGAGAAATTCCCGCTCCTGGAGGTGTCCTTTAGCTGGCCCCTAAACAAATATATACAAGTTCAGTGATAATGAACACCATACTAATTTCCAAATTGTACACAAGAAACTAAAATTTAATAATACAAGACTAACAAAGACCAGAGGCTTCTGACTTGGGACAGGCGCAAAAAATGCGGCGGGGTTAAACATGTTTATGAGATCTCAAACCTCCGCCTATACCTCTAGCCAATGAAGAAAAGTAAACGCACAACAATACGTACATTTAAAATTCAATTCAAGAAAAGTCCGAGTCTGATGTCAGAAGATGTAACCAAAGAAAATAAGCAAAATGACAATTATACATAAATAAACATGCATTTTGCCCCCTCCCTTTTTGGGAAAAAAAATGGTTGCTTATATAGGGAATCACTGAACCGTGACTGGAGCGGGCCCCCTCTTAGGTCAGTCAGTGGGCCTCCACTTACGAAAATTCCTGGATCCGATACTCAGTATGTTATCATGGGATGTCGATGGACTATTGTATACTAAAAGAAGAAGAAGAGAACCAATTTGATATTTAACCTGCTCTGGTTCGTCGAAGTAATGGACAAAGTAAAATCACAGATTTCTATTTAAATAAAATTGTTCTCGAACAAAGGAAGGAATTCGTCATCACAATTGTTGGGTATAATGTATTATAATGTGAACATCGTTCTGAAGTACTGTATGCCAAATTTTCTGTTCCGACATGCATGTTACCAAGAGATGTGAATTAATTTCTTGGAAAAGTATTCAGTAACAAAGTTTCAAATTAATATCGGGATTTATTTTCTTTCTTGGTATATTCAGTAACAGCAAAAAGAATAACTTGACTGCTTGTCCGCTAAATTGGGGTGTTCTTGCCAGATAAAAGACTTATAGTTATATAATTCGAAAAACTTTTTTTTTTTTTTTTTTTTTATTTCTTTTTTTTTTTCATCACTAGATAGCCGAAATTTATTGGGAAACTTGTATTTCGGGCATATTCTTTGCTTCTTAGCTCGAATTAAAGAGTTTATAAACTTTTTGAAATGTTGAATACGCAACCAAATCTCCAAGTATTATTTATGTTTCTGATAAAGGCGTTTGATTGGGTATTAGTTTGAGGTAGGCGTGTTTTCCGAAACATTCCTCCAATCAACTGACCTATTTGACATACATGTGTGCGCTGATGCGTGTACACTGGCTATTGTAACGGCACGTGTTACTGTCTCACATCGAAATCTGTCGAGCGTGACCAATGTTTATTGTAGAAATTTTTGTCATGTGGTCAAATTATTTGACATACAAGTTTTAAAGGCTAAAACTTAAATTTGCATTTTAAAAGATTATTTTCGGAAGTGGTCCCTTTATACTATTTTAAGTGTTAGAGAAAAAACAAGACTTTAAAGAAAAGATACATATCAACAGAGAATATAACCTGAGAAAACTATACTAGTCTACTAGCATAATTGTCAAAGATATAAAACATGTATTATATGGCTCTGATATTAACTTTAACGTGTTCTTATGGAACGCCAACACTGTCTTGTTATGACCATTTTCATTTTATGATGTGCATTTACCTTTATATTATGTGCATTAACCTTTATATGCTGTGCATTTACCTTTACATGATGTGCACTAGTCATTATATGATGTGCAAACATACTTATATGATGTGCATATATACTTATATGATGTGCAAGTATACTTATATGATGTGCAAATATCTTTATATGATGTGCAAATATCCTTATATGATGTGCAAATATCCTTATATGATGTGCAAACATCATTATTTTATGTGCAAACATACTTATATGATGTGCATATATACTTATATGATGTGCAAGTATACTTATATGATGTGCAAATATACTTATATGATGTGCAAACATTCTTATATGATGTGCAAACATTATTATATTATGTGCAAATGTACTTATATTATGTGCAAAGATCCTTATATGATGTGCAAAGAACCTTATATGGTGTGTACATATCCTTATATGATGTGCAGTTTTCTTTATATTACGTGCAAATATCTTTATATGATGTGGTTGTGTCATTATATTATGTGCTTGTAATCTTATATTATGTGGTTAGGTTTACTTCATTATATGATGTCGAAACGTCATTATATGATGTGCTTTCATCGTCGTTATGGTCAATGAACATGATTACGATTAGAATGATTACTGTCTACGTCATAACTGATTCCGATCTGCTTTTGTAAACTATTAACCCGGCTCAAATATGTATATATATATCGCTAGTAATAGTGCAATTTATAGGGAAAATGAGACAAAGCAATTTAACAAAATCAACGTTTCAAACATTTCCCATTGAAGATTAAGATCAGTTAATACAGGAGCTAGTTGAAGAAATTCCCGGCTGTGGAGAAAATGATAACAAATGTAAGAGCCTTTTATAGCTTGCTATTAGGTTTAAGCATAGGCTCCGTGTTGAAGGTCGTACTATGACCTATAAAAAGTAAAAACACAAAAATACTGAACTCCGAGGAAAATTCAAAAAGGAAAGTCCAAAATCAAAAGGCAAAATCAAAAGTCCAAACACATCAAACGAATGGATAACAACTGTCATATTCCTGACTTGGTACGGGTATATAATTGTTTCCTCTTACAAATTATGACTTGGATGGAAAGTTGTGTCAGTGGCTCTCATACCACATCTGCTTATTTCTATTCATTGCAAAAGACACCATTGAAATCACAGTCTGTTTCAAAACTATTTCATAACAATAGCTATAAAATTATCTACTGATGCACAATATGGCGAGATGGTTTGTTTTATAAAATGTTATTGAATAATATTAATCTGTAAATGGTAAAATGTATAATGTAGTATTGAATATGTACAATGATATTAAATCTAGTATATCATATAATCTATGCCACTAAAGGAAGAGACCGATTCCATTGAGCCGCAACTCCTCTAAAACCATACCAAGTCGGAAATATTTGTGATATGACGTTTACATGTAGTGTTTTTTACTTTTAACTTGTCTTTGAACCAATCTTTTTTCCACAGAATATGCCAATTATGTGAGAAAATACCCAATTTCGAAGATTGCTAGCTTAGTCGACGTAGTGCCCGCGAAATGCAAAATGGCTATGTGGGTAATTATAAAAAAAGAAAAAGTGGTATCTTTGCTAATGAGACAACTCTCCACAACAGACCAAATGACACAGAAATTAATAACTATAGGTCACCATACGATCTTCACCAACGAGCACATATTTGCATATACAGATTGTTTATTTTCAACTTATTTTAATGGAGATTTTTTTAATTGCTAATCAAATTCTGAAACATGAGTACTAGTATGTCAACAGATTTGGAGTAGCGTCAACGATTTCTGAGATACAAGGGGTTTATTCCTGATGAAGTGTATTAGATTTAATTTTTCGTCCGATTACATCGGATTTTCCCGATTGTGGTGGTAATGGCAACGGATTTTACGTAGACGATACAGTTATTGAGTTAAAAGGGAAAAATAACCACTGAAAATCACACTTTGCCACACTTTTTCCAATTTAGGGTATTTAATATTTTTATTTTCAAACCGAGATGAATGGGGTGACGCCCGTCTTTTGCATTTTGTTCCTCTTTTTTGTCTCCTTAAAAAAATAGAATAAAAAGGATTAACTTTGTCATTACTGTGTCTACCTTATTACTGTGTCATCACTCTTTGTTACAACACTTGCCCACTCGCTGGCATCTCCGTGTATCATCGGTACAGCGGATATAGGTACTAACCAAGGGGTCGTGATCGATTTTTCGTCTGACACGGTACGAAAATCTTTGTTTTGTTTACATTATATTAATGTGTACTTCAATCTAAACATATTTGTTGTTTAAAGAAATGATTTTGTCGTAGGGTGGTGATTAGAGAAGTCTCACTATTTGCCCAAAACAAGAACCCTTACTGAAAACATGTGCAAATACTCGTCAAAGAAGTTGGCGCTCGTCTCATCCGATATGATTCGATATTCATTGCAACTCTTTTTCTGATAGAAGGCCACTGTTTGTGCGTAATAAGTATAGCTGTTTCAATAATTGGCATTGAAATATTTTGTACATAAATTATTTTTCGATATTTTATTCCGACAAGAAGCTGTGTATAGCTGACCAAATAAATCCTTCTGTACGGTGCATAGTTAAATGAATGAACGGTATATAGTTTTTCACGCTTCGAAATACCTATAAAGCTATATCCGCTGTACCGATGATACACGGTAGTAGTTATAATTCGGAATACTTTGCTTGCTTGTGACAATGGTGTTCGACAAGGAGAAAACTTATCACCTTTCCTATTTTATTTACTTTTGATTGACTAAATTAATTTCTTAGTGACTAAAAATATTACAGGACTAACAGAACTATACCACAAGATCTGGAAAGAAAATTAGAAATATATCTTAAGTGTTTTGTTATATTGTTTGCAGATGACACGGTGTTGTAGGCTGAAACAGCACAGGACCTGCAGACTCAACTCAATGCTTTCCATGATTATTGTAAGGCTTGGAACTTGAAAGGAAAGTTGACAATATTAAAGTCTTTGTGGGGTTTTTTTTGGACGGAAGCCAAAAAATCTCCGATTTTCTTACAATGATACTAACATTAAGATGATAAAACAATATAACTATTTGGGAATTGTTGTTACTAAAACGGGAAATTTTAATACGACAAAAAAGTCATGTACGAAAACTTGAAAACAGGAAGGATGTATAAGATTTCTGTAAAATGTCAACTTCAGCTTGTTCGTTTATAAAAAAAATATATAAACACGTGCGTTTGTCCTCCAGCTGGCTTAGTAATTTTGAAACCCTTTTCTCTTGTTTTGTATATACTGTAAATAGTTATTATTTTTATCTCTGTATACTGATGTCATACATTGACTTTGTGAGACCAAATATATAGATTTAGAGGCCATAAGTATACCGGTATGGATTATTGATTGACTGTTATTTAGCGCCACTTTCAACACTTTCATGCTATTTCGTGGCGATGAGTTTATATTGGTGGAGAAAGCCGAAGTGCCCGGAGAGACCCCCTGACCTTCGTTTGGAAAACAGACAATTCTGGTCAATTAAGATTGGAATCGAGCTTACCTGCCACGTGCGGAATTTGAAATCGCACAACGTGGCCTAAGTGTTGACATGCTAGTGATACAGCAGTTCGACTACTTATAAAAAAGAAGATGTGGTATGACTGCTAAAAAGACAACTCTCCACAAGAGGTCAAAATGACACAGAAATTAACAATTATAGATCACCGTACGGCCTTCAACAATGATCAAAGCCCATACCGCATATTCAGCTATAAAAGGCCCCGAAATGACAATGTAACCACTCGACCACCGAGCGCCCATCACTTTCATCCGAAATGGATTAAAGGAGATATGGAATGAAGCTGAACTCGGTGCATTACATTTACGTGCAGCTTTTTATCATGTTTTTGTGCATATATTTCACAGTTTCAACTATAGATGATTATGGGTGTATTCCTGAGGTCCAGCGGCAAATTGATATATGCATATTCGTACAAGAACATGTTAATGTGATATGAATATTAACCCTGTTTTGTACTAGACCGACACCCTGAGCCGGATTTTTTAACATGCTAGTTTGAAAGGTAGAATTCCGAAGGAAGACATTATATCACCTTACCCGGACACATTTTTCTGATTCCGAGCCGACCAGCTTTTGCTCTTAATCCTTAATCCCGCGTGCTTATATAATTAGCTGGGAAGCAGCATGTAAATATGAATTTTAATGTTTTTGGTTTTGACCCGGCCGGGGTTTGAACCCACGACCTCTCTCACTCAAGGCGAACATGCTACGACGAAAAGGGGGGGGACAAGTTGTTTTGTAAATGTTTGATTCTAAATTTCTTGAAAGAGATTTTATCTATTTCAGAATGGGGAGCGAAATAGTTTGTTTCCATTTAAAATGAGGAATAAATAAAACAATGACGAAACTTAAAAAAACAAAAAAAAAAACATGTTTTTTTGTGTTTTTTTGTGTTTTTATTAATTTCGAACAAGGAATACACGTGCTCCTTCCCTCAAACTTGAGTCGGTGTCTACCACATTTATTTATTAATCATCAGCCAATGCCATTTCAGCCTTCAAATTTTTGAAGGTGTGTAGCAATCCAACAAAACCAGAGAATTGAGCGTTTTTAATCTGGTGTCTAAATGAACTTAAAACACTGCATTTATTTATATTTTACTGAGACCTGTTGTTCTCTTACAGATAGAGAGTGGTGTTTTGAATTTTTCAAATGAAGATTTACGGCAGCGGCTTTTAATATTTTGCGTTTATCCTGGAAACATAATAGATTTAAAATATATATCTTACATTAATTTGTAGGATCCTTTACTATAGATAATTTAGCTGATCTGTAACAATAACATCTTCATACCTTATATATCATGTACTGTAGTACGCCGCTAGATTAAAACTGACGTGGAAAGGTAACACATGCCCACCGATAGCTCTTTTTTTGAGAGCCCAGGTGGTCGTGTGGTCTAGCGGGACGGCTGCAGTGCAGGCGATTTGGTGTCACGATATCACAGTAGCATGGGTTCCGGCGAGGGAAGAACCAAAAATTTGCGAAAGCAAATTTACAGATCTAACATTGTTGGGTTGATGTTTAGACGAGTTGTATATATATATATATATATATATATAGTGCAATGTGTCTGAATTATGCTCTATAGTAAAGGCTCTTTTTGGGCAATTTTGGCTTTTCAGATTTTTGTTGTCTTATTGGCTATTATCTTGATAACTAATAATAGAGAAACATTTTCTTGCAAGGTATAGAAAAGAACATATATAATCAAAGTACTGAATTATGAAAGTTGTTTGCGACTTCAGGGAACTTAGTTTGGATTTGCCGTTTGTTGTTTCATTAATTTTTACCACGTCTTCATTCAATAATAGCTACAGATGAAAAATTCTCTGCTAGAAGAAAGTGTTGAAACTAAATTTTCAGGTTTTAACAATTCAGGTGAGCGAAACGAGGCGTAAAGATTGATGCCTACTGTTGACGAAGAATTCGCCATAACATTATACCGCGGCAAATTTATAACTATATAAAATTGAATGTCACTTTTCCATTCCAAAAATGATAAAATGAAAGGATCCTTTATTTTTTCCTATCCCCTCTTTTTTTTTGGTTTCAAATGACCGGTTCCTTATATGAACCATTACTCTACCAGAGTCCGTTTTTTTCCCAATTGTTTGTGTCTATCATGAGAATATACAAAGAGAAACTGCAACAGCTAAAATGATCAGAAAGGCAATATTTACATAAATGACAATACTAAACTTCGTGTATTATCTTCTAAAAATATAGAAAAAATGCTAACGTTAGGTATACTGAAATTGACAAATATAATGCCTTCCCTCGTTAAAACGTTCATAGAGCATGACATAAAACAATTATTTGTTAAATTTAATAACCTTAACCGTATTGTAGACTTCGTATGAATATTTTTATTATTAAAGACCCGTCGATTTAAACAAAACTTTGCAATTCATATATATTTTTACAATTTTCCAACAATATCAGATGTGATTTTTTGCATCTTAAAACGAGGTTCTAACATGGAAAGGTTTATCTCAAGTCTCAACCATTTTCTAAACGGTAGCTACAGATTTGATCCTAATTAGTAGTAACGGTTACTCCGCAGAAGCAGATCGGAATCAGTTATGACGTAGACAGTAATCATTCTTATCGTAATCATGTTCATTGACCATAACGACGATGAAAGCACATCATATAATGACGTTTCGACATCATATAATGAAGTAAATAAAACCACATAATATAAGATTACAAGCACATAATATAATGACACTAGCACATCATATAAAGATGTTTGCACATAATATAAGGGAAACTGCACATCATATAATGATATGTACATATCATATAAGTATATTTGCACAGCATATACGTATATTTGCACAGCATATACGTATATTTGCACATCATATAAGGATCTTTCAACATAATATAAGTATATTTTCACATCATATAAGAATGTTTGCACATCATATAAGTACATTTGCACATCATATAAGTATATTTGCACATCATATAAGTATATATGCGCATCATATAAGTATGTTTGCACATCATATAATGATGTTTGCACATCATATAATGATGTTTGCACATCATATAAGGATGTTTGCACATCATATAAGGATATTTGCACATCATATAAAGATATTTGCACATCATATAAAGGTGTTTGCACATCATATCATGACAAGTGCACATCATATAAAGGTAAATGCACATCATATAAAGGTAAATGCACATCATATAAAGGTAAATGCACACCATATAATGAAAAATGGGCATAATAAGACAGTGTTGGCGTTCCATATGTTCTGGAAAAAAAATATATGGGTGCGATTATTTGAATTACCTGATAAAGGCATCTCGATCACTTTTGACAAAATATAATTGCACGAATTGCGCTGACCTTTAATTCTAGAAGTGACTTGTGACTGTTATAAACATGCAGAGACAATTCTATGCATTATGGTTTAAGTTTACAATGAACACACTATAGTTATACATTTTCCTTTTAAATAGCAAATAGACAATCACCTTTCGGACAGACTTGCTTTTTCTTTCTATTCGTAAAAATTATCATTCGTTCATTTAGAGACATAAATTACAAGTTATATATGTCTCTGGTTTATTATATTTGAACACTTCAAAAATGCTTTAAAATACTATGAGCCTCTATTGGGGTCCCAACCGAGCACAACAAAAAGGGGCGAGTTCCAACTATATGTCCCCATTCAAATGCATTGATCGTCTTAAAAGTTTATGATTCGACGGTTTCCTCCAACAATATGGTTTGATAAATTTCTTTCGAAGTTCATTATACTTTTCACATACTAAAATAAAATGATATCCATCTTCAATTACTTGTTTATCACAGATATTTCAAAATCTCGGATATGTCTCAATATTATAAAATCGACAAGTTTCTATATGCAAACAGTGAGCAGATATATGCGGTATTTACAAATGAATAGTTTTATAAATATAATTTACAGCATGATCTAAATAAAATTGTTGGGGTCAAATACATCTATGCAACATACATTTAGGCGAGTCTTCAAATAATAGTACATTTCAGTATTAAAGCTACCGTTTAATCTATCTTTGAATTCAAATTAAAACAAATTCACATTTTTACACCCTGATGTAACCGTATTTTTAAAGCGTTGTCATCCGTATCAATAAATTGTTTAATAAAATTGAAGTGCATGAGTATTATTAACGTCTAGGATAAGTGTGAGATTTCTCTGTTGATGGGAATAAACAAAATTTAGCTGAATTTGTATTATTTAAATTAATGAAAAGGCAAGCTAGTGTGTGTTTGAAATGATATTGTTGAAATCAGAGACATATAATCTGTTGAAATGGATTTATAGCATGAAAAATGTGTGTAACCGATTTTACGTTGACTTGGACTGCGAATTTGAAAATAATATATTTGTGAAATCACATTCTACAAGATGACATATTTTGTAAGTACGTTATACTCTATAACCTTTTATTCTTATTATAGTATCTTTGAAAAGCATTTTATAGCTGACTATGCGGTATGGGCTTTGCTCATTGTTGATGGCCGTACGGTGACATATAGTTGTTAATGTCTGTGTAATTTTGGTTTCTTGTGGACAGTTGTCTCATTCGCAATCATACCACATCTTCTCTTTTATATTTATATAGCTATTACTTGCAACTGCCATGTGTACATGTTCCAGACTCATGCCGCTGAAAGAGGTATCCTTTCAAGTTTGAAAATAGGTGGAGAGGTCGGGAAAACTATCAGAAATATACTAATATATGATAAAAAAAAATCAGTAAAGTTCCCACTACTCTTTTGGAAAACTGTCTTGCTATTCCCGAGTGTGTTTTAATCAAATAATTTTCTCTCTATTGACACAAAGGTATATAAACTCATCATATATTTTCGCGCGGAAGACGTGCGTTTCGTCTAAAAAAAAAAGACTCATTAGTCACGGCGCCCGAATCAAAAAATCAAAGGAAGCCAAATAAAGTACGAAGTTGAAGAGCATTTAGTACCAACATACCTAAAAGTTTTCCGAATAGACTAGTTCAGGGAAAGCTTTTTCGCGACATAGAACTCTGAGTGGGTCAAGCAATAACTAAATCGATAAAAAAAATAACGAATACAAGATACATAATTGTAGATAAAACAAAACTAGCTGTATGGCATTATAAGTAATAACACGGGCTATGCTTGTAAGAACTGTACGTGTGATAGTGGTTAGCTCGTATAATAAGTCAACGTTCGGTATAGTCAGGGACAATTTTACACCAGGTACGGTGAAATCGAAGACATCCAAAACCTCATCTTTGTTAGCTAAGGGTCACGATCAACGCCCGCTCTCCAGAGTGGATCGTAACCTTTGGCTAGCGAAGATGCCAAAACCTTTGATTTTAAAAACATGGAACAATTTTGTTGCCAAACAGCCAATTATTGTACAACTAAATAATATTTTTGACTCATTGGCACGCATGCCACATATGCAATGCACATCTTCTTATATCTATCTTTACGATAACGTCGCTTTTATATACCATAGTCCATAATTAGCAAACGACAGTGTGCATATTTTGTGTATGAGTGACAAATGATTCGATGCCATAATTATCAGCCTTTGGTAGTTGTTAGTGTATAATACAGGCTTTAATCTTTAAAGCATTTCTTAGTACAATAAGAAGAAAGTTTTAGCACTAATGGCTCTCACTAAAACGACGTTTTAAGGCCCCAGGGAACATGGATATAAGAGAATATTAGTATAAAATTCAAATATATGGTATCAATAGCTGTAGTAATTGTGAAATTAAATGACTTTTAAATCAGCGTGTGCCACTCGGCACGTGACCAACGGCTTAATGCAAATTCCCAATCATCACAATAAAAAGAGTGAAACAGCTTGTATGATTGGAGCTTTCAAACTAAATGGTAGACCCAACCCCCAACATAGAAGGGTCCAAATTTTGAGTTGGAGCCGTTAGACTGCTCTATAATTTGATATAATTTGTATCGAAAGCAGTATAGTACACTGCAATGTGAGTATTTGTTAGATCACGCGCGATTTTATTATTTTAAGGAAATGCTTTACGAAATAACTAAGAACAGTTTATTTGTACTCGTAATAAAAAGGAGAAAAGATTGGGCTGCCTCTCTTCATTTTTGTCCAGTTACCAAAGTAAAATCAAATTTAACTTCTTCGACAATGCACATTGTGATATATTATATATGTCATTCCAACACTTACACTTGTTCTTTTTTTTGTGTGTCTATTTAATGACCATTTTAATTCAAAGCTTGGACTTGCATCCTTCATTCTCTACAAAATTTTATAGATAAAGATTTGTTAAAAACTGTAATAAAGCAAAGACTGTTAGACCAGTTTCTTCAGAATTGAAATTCATGAATTCAAATTCGCCAAAAGATATTAACTACAAAATTTTTAAGAAAAACTGGGAATTTGAGGAATATTTTAACATTTTGAACTTTAAAGACGCCGTTGTTCTTTGCCGATTTCGAACGACCAATAACAAATTGCCTATTGAAACAAGTAGATGGCAAAATGTACTGAGAGAAAACCGTGTTTGTCATTTATGTAAAAATTGACAAATTGGTGACGAATATCAAAGGGCACACATTTATCTTTCGTCTGACAGCACGTATACACCGCAGTTATCGTAAATTATATAAACATATAACAAAAATTAGCATTATTTTTTAAAGACAAAACAGAAAAGAACTGATAAGTGCGGGTAAGCCATGCGCCTTGCCTCCTTTATGTTTCGATATTTTAGAAATTAATTATTCTTTTATCTATTTTAACACGTGAAAAATACACCGGTGAGTTCCATATATGTCTTTAACTTACAGCTGGTCCTGAAAATGCATGAAATATTTGCCACTGGACTTTAAACAACCAACAATCAATCAAACTACAACTTATAGTATATATATTCCCTTATCCCGCTTATACTATGCAGTTCTAATATTTTGTAATTATCCGAGTACCGCTAGACTTCATTTCCCGTTTTTCACTACACATTCATTTGACTTTCAACTGTCACGCTTGCAAAAAATCGGCAGTCCGGCGTGACGCTTATACCCAAATGCGACCCACTATTTTACTCTATTTTGACTCATATTAAGCCCATAATAAATATATTAAAAAAGTAGCGTAGATTTTTTTTTTATCCCTTTTTATCCCGTCTCGTTTCGTTTTTGAGCCATATATAGATGTCGTATGTGACAATGAGACAACTCTCCATCCGAGTCACAATTTATAAAAGTAGACCATTATACGTCAAAATATTGTCTTCAACATGGAGTCTTGGCTCACACCGAACAGCAAGTTATAAACGGCTCCAGTGTAAAACCATTTAAACGGGAAAACAAAGGTTCAATCTATATCAAGATGTACGTAATTAGTGGTGAAGTGTCATGGACATGGATAAAAAAAATAAGGATAAAGATCCCTATACGCTTTATAAGAAACTAAATGGAATACATTTGAAATAAATGTTATTTCTATTGAATTTATAATAATAATAATAATCTTTATTCGAAAGCAATACAGCTTATAATAGAATATTCTCTCTCTTTTTCTTTCTTCTTTTCTCTTTTCTTCTTTTTTTTTTTTTTTTTTTCTCCCTTTTCTTCTTTCTTTCTTTTATGAGAGTGTTTTAAAACCAAACTTTCCTCCGTAAGTTAAATTTTATCAAATCTTTCTCTTACTTTATCTATTGTTTGAGCAAGTCGGCTAAATTAAGGCTTTACAGCTAATTTCCTAATGCATGTAAAGCAAAACTTTGGTTGGCTTGCTTGCTTTGTTTGTATAATTGTTTATATAAACTTTGTAAATAAGATTGACATTTTTAAACAATATGAATAGGCAGTTTAATCTGTATTTTTAATATTTGAATTAAATTGGGTGTTAATGATTATCCATTAAAAAAAAGCAAGCAAATCAACTAAAGTCTTGCTCTACATGCTTAAAGAAATGAGCTGTAATAGAAAAAAAAAATTATACAGTGAAAATGCACCGCATATACAATACTAATGATTCGCTCCACAGTGAAAATGAAAGAATAGTATCATTATTCGACAGTAAACATGACTAGCATTACGAAATCATCATAGTGGAATTTAGTTAAATATGAAGAAACTGAAAGACAAATAATATTCTACGTTATACAACTTTAATAATTGTATTAAAATGAATATTTTTTACTGCAACAACATCTCACCTGTTAGTTATAAAGCACCTGCACGATCTGTTCGTGAAATGTCATGAATATTCACCTATTTTGGTATATATTTCACAGCTGGATGGCTTTAGGCGCGATAAAACCCCGCTCGCATCTCTAACTTTGTTTTATTAGTATTATGTATTTCTGAACATATACATTTAACTAATTTTCTTCATTTTCTTCAAAAATTAAAAAAAGTTCGTCTGTTTATTTATCATTCTACATTAGACATTTATATCATATACAGTAAAAATGACATTTTAGGATCCGCACTTTACATACACTGACAAACGGCTTCCGAACAGTTCATGTTTTTTGTTCAATTTAAAAACTTGAAAACATAAGCATGTATATTAAAAACTGACGAACAGACATCACTAATACGTGTATACACAAATTCATTAATTCTTTATTAACATTTAGCCCTACGGCACCTTTCTATTAAGAATGATGATGGGAGTAATTGTAATATATATAATAGGCGGAATAGGCATGTACTTTCCTACGTTACGGATCATTGATTTTGTTACCTGTTGACCCGGTTGATTACTAGCACGTGCCATCGAACCCGACCATTTTAACTAAAACAGATTTTGTTTGAATTAACGCCATATGTATATATATATACTAAGTACAATATACCTATCATATGGATTAGAAAATAAATATTATAAGGATACATTGTTTGAATGAAAATTTCTATACGGTGATACTTTAACACCGTCCCGACAGAGACTGAATGAATGCAGTATGATGATCAGGTTTCGGGATCCGAGAAGTCTTTTTTCGAATTTCCGGATGTCGGGAATATTTTTTTCCAACATAAATAGAGTAAATCGCACTAAAAAAATAAAACATGCATCCTTAACTTTTTTAGGTTACGTTAAGGATTTTCCGTTACTAATCTTCAAATACGAAAAATATTTTCACCGGTCTTCACAACATTTTAAGGTTTATGGCATACATTCTGGTGTGTATACAATTAACATACGTCCTTGCATTTAATTACCAATATATATTTATATAAACTAACATTTATTAAAAAAAATAAACAACATATATAGACGAATAATGTATTAGTTCCTCGACAAAACAAGAAAAGAAATAAAGAATCAACAGAAGATTTTTTTTTTTTTAATTAATCAAAATATACTTCAAACAAATCCTAATATTAAAAAACATATATACATATTAATCTAAAATGCATTATCGAGTAGAAGGGACGCAACTCGTGTTATCAAACCGGTAAACTGAACGGATCTAAACAGGGTCTGAACATTTTGAACGTAATTTTGATCCATGGTCTGTTTTGGTCTGACACGGTCTTAACGGGTCCAAACAACCCGCTAGACGATTCAGTCTTTTCCGTCTTGACATGTCTTAACGAACTGATTTACCTGATGAGGCTATCGATCTGAACGGCGACTAAACGATCTTAAATATCTTGACGAATTTTTCTAGCAGTAAATTCAGTCAATCAAGATGTGATCAGACCAAAATGACCGTTTCAGACTGAAATCGTGCTACTAGTGTTGGTAATACAATAATATCACTTGGGGTTCTGGTATAAGAACAATCAGTGGCTTGTTTATTAACACTTGGTCATCTAACCAAGTATGAATGGTTTAATATTGATAATACATTTATATCACTTGTGGTCCTGGAATTAGAACAATATGTGGCTTCCTTATTAACACTTGGTCATTTACTTAAATGTGAATGGTCTTATATTGATGATACATTTATATCACTTGTGGTCCTGGAATTAGAAGAATATGTGGTTACTTATTAACACTTGGTCATTTACTTAAATGTGAATGGTCTTATATTGATATAACATTTATATCACTTGTGGTCCTGTTAGTAGAACAATCAGTGGCTTGCTTATTAACACTTGGTCATCTTCTTAAATAGGAGTTGTCCAATATTGATAATACATTGATATCACTTGTGGCCCTGATATAAGAACAATCAGTGGCTTGCTGATTAACACTTGGTTATCTTCTTAAATAGGAGTTGTCTAATATTGATTATACATTTATATCACTTGTGGCCCTGGTATTATAACAATTAGTGGCTTGCTTATTAACACTTGGTCATCTTCTTAAATAGGAGTTGTCAAATATCGGTAATACATTTATATCACTTGTGGTTCTGGTATTAGAACAATCAGTGGCTTGCTTGTTAACACTTGTTCATCTTCTTAAATAGGAGTTGTCTAATATTGGTAATACATTTATATCACGTGTGGCCCTGGTATTAGAACAATCAGTGGCTTGCTTATTAACACTTGGTCATCTACCGAAGTATGAATGGTCTTATATTGATAATACATTTATATCACTTGTGGTCCTGAAATTAGAACAATATGTGGCTTCCTTATTAACACTTGGTCTTTTACTTAAATGTGAATGGTCTTATATTGATAAAACATTTATATCACTTGTGGTCCTGGAATTAGAAGAATCAGTGGCTTGCTTGTTAACACTTGTTCATCTCCTTAAATAGGAGTTGTCTAATATTGGTAATACATTTATATCACGTGTGGCCCTGGTATTAGAACAATCAGTGGCTTGCTTATTAACACTTGGTCATCTACCGAAGTATGAATGGTCTTATATTGATAATACATTTATATCACTTGTGGTCCTGGAATTAGAACAATATGTGGCTTCCTTATTAACACTTGGTCTTTTACTTAAATGTGAATGGTCTTATATTGATAAAACATTTATATCACTTGTGGTCCTGGAATTAGAAGAATCAGTGGCTTGCTTATTAACACTTGGTCATCTACCTAAGTTTAAATGGTCTTATATTGATAAAACATTTATATCACTTGTGGTCCTGAAATTAGAACAACCAGTGGCTTGCTTATTAACACTTGGTCATTTACTTAAATGTGAATGTTCTTATAGTGATAATACATTAATATCACTTGTGGTCCTGGAATTAGAACAATATTTGGCTTGCTTATTAACACTTGGTCATTTACTTAAATGTGAATGGTCTTATATTGATAATACATTAATATCACTTGTGGTCCTGGAATTAGAACAATCAGAAGCTTGCTTATTAACACTTGGCCATCTACTTAAATAGGAGTTGTCTGATATTGGTAATACATTTATATCACTTGTGGTCTTGGAATTAGAACAATATGTGGCTTTCTTATTACATGTAACACTTGGTCATCTACTTTAATATGAATGGTCTTATAATGATATAACATTTATGTCACTTGTGGTCCTGAAATTAGTACAATCAGTGCCTTGCTTATTAACACTTGGTTATCTACTTAAGAATAATTTTTTTAATCATGGAAACTAGGACAATATTCTGCATTTATTAGGGAAATCATAACAAAAAATAAATTTTTAAAAAATGAACTCCGAGGAATGTTACAAGGCAAATGGCAAAATCAATTGTGAAAACACATCAAACGAATGGACGGACATCTGTCAAATTCCTTTTTTTCAAATGTAGAAAATGGCGAATAGACAGTAAGTTTATATTGGGATAGGACAGTAGTGTAGTATGTTCGTAGGAGTGTAATTGTTTTCATATCCAGTAAACCTTGATCAAGCTGATACTAAAACATGAACTATTTACATAATTCTCTGTCTGAATGATAAGTAATGTCTAACAGGAAGTAGACTTCGTGAACTATGAACTTTTAACTATATAAGTACGTATTTGAAAAACCAAAATTTCCTAAACCTTTTGCAAAATACAGTTCAGGTAATCCATTTTTAAAACGTAAAAGAATTATTGTAGGTCGAAATCACATCTTATATATGAGTACGCACTAACAGCTTTATTGACTAACCTGTACATTACGTTTTCGAGAGATAAAAAAAAAGAAATTTGAATGTTATTATTTCACATAATCATCTTGAGAATATTAAACAATTTAAAAGTGTGTTCTAAAGATTTTACGTGCAAATAAGTGCATATAGACAAGCCTAAAATTAATGTGAAAGGTTCACACGACTTTCTGTTACGATAAGATAACGTGTAATCACTTCATAGTTCTTTTGTCTTGGGGTGACAATACGGACATTGTGCTAGTAAAAAAGTTTTGGAATCATTTTCTGGTATAGCTTTTTTGTCTGCGGTTAGTTTTTTTGTTTTCATCAGCCTGTGAACGTCTGTATTATGAATGTATTATGAAATGTAATATCAGTATTTACTACAAATATAATGTTAAATCAATCCTAATTCTATCTTTTTTTCTGACAGCTAGTCTTATTCATTCAAATGTGACGTCATTTTTTATTTTTTATGTTCTGTTTTACAAATTAAAAGTGACGTCGTTTTTTGTCATTTTTTACAATTTCAAATATGACGTCAATTGGCGTTGAGGTTTTAACTAATTCTAGTATCTGTATCTGTATCTGTATCCAATAAATTTCTGCCAATATAGGCACACCTCCGTATATGAGGTAAAACAATAAAAGTTGTTCCACCACCGCAATAGTATAGAATATTAATCCATCAATATATTTATACTATGAGCATTATGTACACAGTTCAAATTACGATACTTATTTATTCTTTTATGTGTAAAAGATAAAAATTGTCTGTATACTATTAAAATAGGAATATAAAAATTCTATTTATAATCTTTAGCCTAGGCGATCTGCAAAAACCCTTTTCGACCTTTCTATCTGACTTTAAAGTTCATCTTCCTCCTACTACTTCAATTCTACAGCTTATATCATTTTCTGACTCAACACTGCCAGCATAGTAGAATGGATTAATAATTAGTTGCAAAATGTCTAGCTGAATATCAAAATGTTGCAAAGCAAAGCAAAAAGCTCACTACATTTACATATAATGTTTTTCAATACTGGTGTACGAATTTTATCTAGTGCTCTACAACACAGCAAAAAGTGTGATAACGATTCTTCTGCCTCGTCACATAATTTACAAGTTGGATCAACGTTGTTTTGCTGCTCTATTCGTCTGTAGAATGTAGGTTGCAGTTGCAATTTTTATTCTTATTGGGATTCTGTTGATGTCTCTTTGATTAGCACAATTCGCTAAGGCAAACGGATGAATTTTCTAAACTTTAAATGATGATGTTGGAATGTACTTCAGGCTGGAGTAATACATTATTTCTTCATTAATTCTTGTTGTCCAATATTGATGTACTGCTGTTGTAGTAATTTTCTTCCATTTTCCTTTTGACATTTCATTATAAAGTAGTGATAATGGGTTTTCTAGATTATATTTGATACAGATCTTTTTCATATCTATAAACCAGCTGTTACTATCAAAGCTCTTAATCTGTAGTTGTCTTTCTGCTAGCCTCCACTTAGATGAGTTTTTATTTGCTCTTGCAATATTTCCAAACAATGAAAGGATTTTGAAATGTATTTCTGCTTTTATGGGTAGTAAACCAGATATTACGTACACAGCAGGATCAGCAATATTAATATTTAGCGAAAGAATTTGCTTAAGTACCTTTTTGTATTGGATCTGTGAATTGTGGAGAATTTTGCCTTTTGGTTACACAATTTCAAGCCCATAGGTTAGTATTGGAAGAGTATAGGTTCTCAACATTGCAATTGAGGTTTCAGGATCAAGACCATTCTCCCCATGCAGACCAGTTCCCATTAGACTGTAGATAGCACTTCTGGTTTTTTTTTCAAATTTTCCTCAACAGTTGTTTGTGCAGAATTGTTTTGAGATCTCGTTATTCCGATATGTGAAGCTTTGTCTACTACTGGCATTACAGTATCGTTTAATTTCCAAAATCCTTAATTAGTTTCTATAGTTTTAATTTTGCTTTTTACAGGTAAAATTACGCTTTTTGAAGGTTGTAGATGGTATCCTTCGCGCTTACTGAAATTTACGGCAATATTTACCATTGTTTGTATATCCAATGGGTTACAGGCAAGTAGTGCAACATCGTCTGCACAGGTTGGTGCACAGCAATTTATGTTTCCAATTTTTCCATTAAGTCCAGAGTTAAATAGAAAATTAAAAAGAGGATTTATATATAGTTTATATAAGTCGGCACTGAGAGTTCCGCCTTGTCGAACACATTGTTCTATTTTAAAGTAATCTTCTGAAAAGCTATTGTCCCATTTGACATATAAACAGGATTTTAATATAGATTGTCTATCAATAAGATTGATTGATTTGAAACACCATATTGATGAAGTCTTTCAATTAAGTTTGCATGAACCACTACATCGAAGGCAGATGTTGCATCCAGAAGACCTATATATGTTGGGCGTTTAAGATCTTTATTCTCTCTTTCAAATTCTTCTACCATAAGTTCACAAAGTAATGGTGATGAATTTTCTGTGAAACCTCTTTGTAAAGGATTTTGACATAATATTATTTTAGAGTTCTCTCTAATTTTTAGGATCTTCTCGATTACTTTCGAAAATGTTGGTTTTAAAGTAATTCCTCTGTAGTTTTTCGCATTTTTACAGTCGCCTTTATTTTAAAATACTGGAAAGAGGGTTCCAATTTTGAGTGAATCAGGAATAAAATGTTTTTTAAAAGACTTGTTGATTAAAGCTTGTAAATATGTTAAAAGGTTGACACCGCCATGGATAATATTTTCAGCTGTGATGCCATAGAAATCTGCTGCCTTGTTTCGGTTCAAACTGTCTATAGCTTTTAAAAGTTCTTCCTGTGTTACATCAACATGTATAAATTGCTCACTGCAGAGTTCAATGGTGTGTTTATATTCATTTTCTGTAGTCTTTAAATAATTTGAATCAAAATTTGCATCTGGAGTGTTTTCTGCTAATTGTCCAAAATGCATCTTCCAACCCTCCATTATTTGCTCTGGCGTGTTATAAATGTTGTCACTTACATTAAGCTCATCTATACGTCTGAGTAGTTTTCCGCGTTGCTTGTTGATAAGTTTATAGAAGAGAGTTTTTTTTTATGATCTTGCTTTAATAATTTTATTTCTTTCTTGTACAAGTTTTTGTGTAACTTCTAGTCTACAAATCTGATGAGTCTGATGTTGACGAAACGCGCGTCTGGCGTACTAAATTATAATCCTGGTACCTTTGATAACTATCTTCATTCCTGTGTCGTAATTTTTCTTTTCAAGTAGAAAAGGATCTAAACAATCAGTTGGCCGTCCTTTTGCTTTCCAATAATAAAATGCTGATTTCTTATTCCTAATAGCTTTCAATATTTCGTCAGACATTACTTTTAATTTAGGTTTATTCTTCCGAGTTTTTCGTTTTTGTGCGATCTCATTGGTGGCTTTTGCTATTACAGCAGTTATATCCTGAAAACCTGTTTCTATATCAACTTTTGTATTTATGTCTTGTAGAGACGTAATAAGTCTCTCATTAATTATCTTAGTGTACTTCGACAAGTCTGCTGTATCCCATTTAATTTTCATTTTAGGCTTAAATTCTGTTTTTGTATTTGAACTCTTAGTTATTACGAAATCCAGAGACAATAGAAGAGAAATTATAGCGTTTCTACTTGCCGATTGAGGGAAAAGAAAAGATAACTCTTATGTGTGCTGCATGATACCAAGAAAACATTGACAAGTGGTGCTGCTAAAGGACGTTTTGTAACGAAGTAGAAATCAAGAGACTGGAAGGAATAAAAGCGTACATACCACATATGAATTATTATGAAATATATTTGTTAAAATAACCATTCATTTAATTTTTTTGAGTAAATATTCAACATGCCAAAAGCGATCCTTCCCTGAAATATATTTTTTTTTAATATAAAGGGTGTTAAAGATATCCTTACCATGGAAATCTCAAGAGCCAATAAGATGGACAATTTAGTGTAAAAATTTCAAAAACGTCACTCAAGTGCTTTTAACTTTATATGATTTTTCCTCTGTCGGTATTAAATTTCCCGTCAAAGTTGTGCCCCTTATACTTTATTCTATATCAGAAAAGAAATATAATGAATGATAAAATATTGTTTCTCTCCTCATGGAAATAAAGCATTTGAAATAACAATAACAATAAAGTATTTAAATAATTGTATTGACATATTATCATTTGAGGGTGATAAAAGGGTAGGGGGAGGTGGGTGGAACATAAAAGCACTGTGAGTGTGAAATAAAAACCTGGAAAAAAGAAGCACAAGAAATAAACAAATTGTAGATATTAAAGTAAAAGGTACCACAGATTATTACTCAGTCGTTCTTAGAGATCATGCAGTCCTGATAAATAGACATGACAATCCTGCATTTACATTTTAGCATACACTAGCAAATGACTAGTTGCACATGATTAAATTCATTGAACTAATATGATGGACCTTATTGAATACATAACATGGGACGTCACTATAGAATTACAAAAGGAGAACAGAAACAATATACATATATATAAGTTCTATGAGTCCAGACTTAGTGACTTTTAGTCAAATGCGTTACAACTATGAGAAATAAAGAGTACTTACCTAAACCATGGAAAATAAGTAAGGGGAAACATGTAGCGAGCACATGGAATAAAAAAAACGGAAACCAAACACACAAACAAAATGAAATGAAAAACCCAACAAAATTGCACGAACACAAACTTATTCATTACCGCAATAGAGAACACTGGAAATGAAAGGGACGACAGCGTTGCTAAAAAAAAAAGCATTACCACTCTCTTATATTGATAAAATACATTAAACTGACGTATATCTCTTTTTCAGTAACTGAGTTAAAAAATCGAAACGTTGATTTCTTTTTATTTATGATTTGCAACACAGTAAGTATTTTTCATTTAAATATCAATAAAGTCAAATGTCAGTGATGGTCTGTTATCATGGTTATATTCTTTTTTAAATTATCCTTTGAATTTTAATGTTCCTTCTCCAATACCTATAAAACTTCCATTAATTGAATGTCACAAGAAAAAAATGAATTCAGATTATATGTATGTTTCTTCTCTTTTGCTCTTTTACAACACACACTTTATAGTGTATGCATCTCTTGATCCTTATTCACCCTCTGCTTTATGCTAGTTGGCTTTATAACATGTAAGCATGGTGAACGATCTTAACACATATTCTTGTGGATCATTTATCAGGCTCTGCAAGTGTAATGCAACCTGAGGGTTCCACTAGTGCTATACATTGAATTTTCTTAAATCTATGTATAAAAGCGAGACAAGTTTCATATGTTTTTAGGAGTTTATTTTTCATGATCTGTATTTGAAGTTTGAAGTTGGACTTTGATATAACTGAAGATAAAAGGAACTTGGTAAGCTAATGTTTAGATATTTTAGATTCAGAGATACAATCGTGTTGTAAAACAAATGCAGCTTTTAAAATTTTTTAAGTAGGAACCAATCTCTTCATAAGACATTTTAACTTTTGAGTTATTGAAGAATGTATTTTGTCCTTTTGTTATCTATGAGTATGTTATTGATTTGTTGTCTTATTGATGTACAATGTAGTATGACGTCCATTATCACTGACCTAGTAACATATATATTTAGGGGTCAGCTGAAGTACTCCTCCGGGTGCGGGAGTTTCTCGCTGCATTGCAGACCCATTGGTGGCCTTCGACTGTTGTCAGCTCTATGGTCGGGCTGTTGTCTCTATGACATATTCCCAATTTCCATTCTAAATTTTATTATTTGAATAAGATTAATATTATTGATGTTAAAACAGTCCAAGATAGAAAATACAGATGTAATAAAAACTTATTTGTAAGGAACTGACCCTAGGTTACTGTCAAATGTTTTATACTGATTGTGACTGTATATTATAATGTATCTTTGGCTCATCCAACTAAATACGGACAAGGGTTTCTCAATCCTTTGTTCTTATTATGCACACAAGTTTCTCTTTTTAACAATATATCAACAGGCTGTTAGAGACGAAGCAAAAATACCTTTATGAAGAAATTTATTTTTTATCAAGACAGAAAGGCTTTCAAATAGATCGATGTAAGAAACGACAATGTTGACTTTTTTTATATCATGATAAATTTTAGGCCATAATTGGCTAAACGTGAACTTTGTCCTTTGTCAACAAAACGATGAGTCTGGAAGGAGTTATCTGCCCTTGATGTGACATGTAGTGTTTTTGGCAAGCTCCGGTAAAATTTAAAAAAAACCATCTTTAAACCTATTGCTTGTTGTACTTTTCGTCGGATATATAACCTAAATTCATTGCAGAGGTCTTTTCCGTCCAAGAGTAAGTGAAAATGAAGTAAACAAACTGTCAAAATTGTCAAAACTGACTTCTAAGTGAACACATATCGTTTTGTTTACAAAATGGCGAGCGAACTAGACCCAGTTCACCACAATAATCAACAAATACAAAGATACAAGTCAGTACACTTTAGTTCAAAGTATATCAAGGGGATCACACATACAGATATTCTAAACGAACTGGAAAAATATATAAACAGAGAAAAGTTTAAAGCTATACAACTGACTGAAAGAGAATGTGTTGTAACGGTTGATGATCAGGCATCGAAAACATTATTACTAATAAAGGGTATCGAACTTAAAAACTATCATTACAAATTTGTTGATGTTGAAAAAGAGGTGACACATGTTACGATTAAGGATGCACCTGTCGAGTTGGGTGATCTTTCAATTTGTACATTTATGAGACAATACGGTGAAGTAGTCCAAGACTCAATTAAAAGGGGGACTATAAGAGGTACTAACATTGAAACCGGTACGCGGTATATTCAGCTGATAAATTGCGTCCCAACCATCCCCAATATCACCAAACTCGGAAGATTTGAAATCCGACTTTTTGCTGACAACAATAGAACCCAATGTCGATACTGTAGTCGAACGGACCACCCTTCATACCGTTGTGATATGAAACCACAAAGACAAGAACGACAGCGATACTGTTTTCGTTGCAGTAGCCACGACCATATTATTCGAGACTGTCCGCACACAGATAACGTATGTTTCGAATGCGGTCAAGAAGGTCATATCAAACGAAACTGCAATCAAAATGAACAAACCGTTAGAAAAGACGAGCGAAATGAGAAAATGACCGAAGATAATGAATACGGGGACTATGTTCATGAAATTAGGGAGGGACGAGAAACTACGGAACAAGATCAGATCGAGGAATTGACTGTCTACATTGACAACGATACCACTAAACACTCGGCTTATATACAATCTGTTCCTGAAAGTGAAGACAATTGTTTATCATTACCCCCTAGTACAATCATTTTAGGTGCATCAAACTGTTGCCGTCTCAAGATATCTGACAACAGAATACACAATGCATCTGTTTCTGGTAGTACAGCAGAAGACATTGACAAACTTTTAGTCTCACTGGACAAAAGTGTTGATAAAAATTATGTGTCGAAGGTCATCTTTTGTTTGGGTACAAACGACGTCACAAGAAACATGACAGATAAAGAAATGATTTGTGTTAACATGACAAATGCTATAAATAAAGTTAAAGCAGAGTTTCCTAATGCGGATATATGCATATTCAGCATACTGCCAAGAAAGGGCAAAGGTCAAACTTTAACAAAATGTAATTTAACATCTCATTCTGTTAATTTGTATATGGAAAAGGTATGTTCAAAAGATCAAAGGCTATCTTTTATCGATCTTTGGGATGATTTCTGTCGACCAGGCATGGGTGTCAACCCAATTAAAACATTGTTTGATAAAAATGACCCATCCGGGGTACATATCAATCCAGAAGGAGCAAAACAACTTGTTTCTCTTGTCAAGAACTTTATGAGCATAGACAGATTAGGCGAATACGTAACACCCAGTGGTAAAAAGAGAACTCGAAGTTCAGCTTCAACACCAGGATCAGCTGAGAAACAGCAATCAAAAAGACAAAACTCTTCTTTGGAAGAAACTGTTTCTAAGTAAATTATCCCGGCACATTTCTTAAACGAGCTATGGAGAACTTTGTGTAAAAATGTATATAATATATTAATATAATTTTTTATCATATAATGAAAAACTTTTAAAAAATCCATGCTATTATTGTGTATGCAAAATCTTGCATTTATTGTAAATATTTTGGAAAAATATTGAACTGTATTATGTTAGTGATACAAATATGTGTATTTGTTGGTGAAATAAGGAGGCAAAAAATGATTATATATGAAATATATGGTATGGGAGATAACTCTAAAAAAAAATGCATTGTAAGTGTACATGCAAATTCATTTGTTGTAAATATATTGAATATATGTTGGACTTTTATTATGTTGTATTACATAAATGAAATCGGTGAACTGTATAGCAAACTAAATATTCAGAATTTTGAAGACAATAATATACATATTTATTTTTTCCCATAAAGTATGTCTATTCGTTTAGTTTCATTAAACGTAAACGGTATGGGAGATAAGTCAAAACGAAATGCATTATTCCAGTGGTGTCAGAAAAAAAATTTTGATTTTATATGTTTGCAGGAAACTCATTGTACAAAATTTGTAGAAAATGAATGGAAAAAAGAATGGGGAGGGTTAAGTTTTTGGTGTAACGGGACTTCCGTTTCCAAAGGGGTAGCAATTTTAGTGAAACCAAATTTAGATATAAACATCACTGAAAAATATAAAGATGCGGAGGGAAGGAAATTGATAGTTGAATTCAAATTAGACTCAAACGAAACTATTAGAATTTTTAATATCTACGCCCCTAATAATGGCATATAGAAAGAAAACATTTCTTTAATAAGTTAAAAATAGATAAAGAAAATGATATTGTGAATTACGTTATGGGAGATTTTAATTGTTGTTTAAATAGGAAATTAGATAGAAAACATATGCCCAAACGTGAAGATGCGGGAAATAATGAACTAAAAAATTTCATTGAAAAAAATGAACTGACGGACATTTGGCGTCTCAGATATCCAAACAAAAAACAATATACATTTTCAAGGGGTCAATCATACTCGAGAATAGATTATATATTCACTAGTGAGAATATCGATTGTAGAGTAAACAATGCAAAAATTGTTTATTTTCCCTTCAGCGATCACGACGGCGTAACAATTACAATGAACATCGTCGAACCAGAAAGAGGCCCGGGTTATTGGAAAATGAACAATAGTATAATTAAAACCGACCTTTTCAAAAATACTTTTGAAACATTCTGGAAATCTTGGAAATTTAACATAAATAATTTTAAAGATAAAAAAGAGTTCTGGGATTTAACAAAAACTAAAATAAAGGACATAACAATAACTGTTTCAAAGAAACTTAGGTTAAATGAAAATGAAATTAAAAATTGGGAAGATAAATTAGAAAATCTGTTAGAAAATGATGGAACACAACAAAATCTGAATGAGGTTGAAAAACTAAAAAATGATATATATAAATATTACGAACAAAAAGCAGAAGCAGCACGCATAAGATCAAAAATAAATTGGTATGAAAAAGGTGAAAAATCCACAAATTATTTTTTCAGATTAGAACAAAAACGAGGAAAAGAAAAACTATGGTCAAAAATAAAAGCCGAAAATGGCACATACAAAAGTAATATTAATGAAATCTTAGGTGAACAATTAAAATATTATGAGAAACTTTTTAACTCGGGTGGTTGTAATAGAGAGGCTGGGGAAAAATTACTATATAATGTAAATAAAACTCTATCTGAAGCAGAAAAACGGTTATGTGATAGTGAAATTACAAAAGATGAAATTTTCAAAGCAATTAAATTAATGAAAAGGGATAAATCACCAGGGGAAGATGGCATAACTGCAGAATTTTATCAGGAATATTGGTTTTTGATACAGGATGAGCTTATGCAAATATTAAAAGAAACCTTTTTTGATAAAACACTTTCCGAATCGCAGAGACTTGGAATGATAAGCCTATTATATAAAAGTGGGGAGAGGGAGGATATTAAAAACTGGCGACCTATAACATTATTAAATGTAGACTATAAAATTTGCTCAAAAATTCTGGCTGAACGTTTGAAAATAGTTCTACCATCTATTATAGAAACAGATCAAAAAGGGTTTGTTAAGGGCAGAAATATTTTTGATTCTAATAGAATGCTGCAAGATATTTTCGATTTTATAGATATGGAAGACGAAGAAGGATCAATCCTTTTTCTTGATCAAACAAAAGCTTTTGACTATGCAGAATGGGAATGGTTAGATGCATGTTTAGAAAAATTTCAAGTTGGGGAAAATTTTCGGGAATGGGTTAAAATGTTACTAAAAAATGCTAAAACTTGTTTAATGACTAACGGTTTTCAATCAAGATACGTCCCAATTTCTAGATCAATCCGTCAGGGCTGTCCAATATCGCCGATGCTATACATTTTACAAGCAGAGCCGATGGCAGCCACAATTAGGGCTAATCCGAAAATTCAAGGAATAAATTTACCCCACCCTGACATAGAAAATGAAAAGAAAGAGGTTAAGATTAACATGTTTGCAGACGATACACAATTTTTTAATAGAACAGAGGAATCAATCGAGGAAACATTCAAAGTTTTAGAAATATACGAGAAAGCATCGGGTGCTAAGATAAATTATGAAAAGACTGTAGGGGTATATTTGGGTCGTTGGAAAAATAAAACACCAAAATATAAAAAAAATAGGTGGTCAAGCGAACCAATTAAAGCATTGGGAGTCATGCATGGATACAGTGTTGATATAGAAGCTATATGGTTAGAAAAAATAAAGAAGATTAAGGCGTGTCTTGAGGTTTGGAAATCTCGTGACCTAACATTGAAGGGCAGGGTCTTAATATTAAAATCATTGATTATATCTAAAATAGGGTTCGAAATCGAAATGCGAGGTATACCTGAAAAATATAAAAAAGAAATAAACAATGTCATGTGGAATTTTATATGGGAGGGAAAAGTAAATTTAATTAAAAGGGACGTGTGTTGCTTACCGGTAGAGGAAGGGGGATTGGTATGATTAATATAGACTCGTTCATTAAATCCAAACAAATCAAAAGTATGCAAAAGATTTTAAGATCAAAAACCGATAACTGGAATACAATAGCCAAATGGTGGCTACAGAAGTTTGATATCAAATATAATTGTGATAATTTTTTAGCAAAGTGTTCGGACTTACGAGGATTACAAATGGAAAATTTTCCAAAATACTATCTTGAGTTAATTAAAACGTGGTCAAAATTTTTAAGTATACAAAGTCCAATAAATAAAAACGAGATCCTAAACCAACAACTTTTTGGAAACATAAAAATTCAATACAATAAAAAACCTATTTTTTTCGCTTACTTCGGAAAAAGTGGAATTCATACAATAAAAGATATTTGGGATGAAGAAACGAAAAACATCAAAAGCGACAACTTTATATACAATACTCTTAAAGATAAGAGAAACTGGATCTCGGAATGGACAAGGCTGAAATTAGCTATTCCAAAATTGTTCAAGGACAGACTGAAAAACGTCCACGTTGATCCAGAACCCCCCAAAAATGGTTATTACATTAAAAATACATTTGAATTTTACGATAAACAGAATAAAGTAGTAATAAACCCAAGTGAGATATCTTTGAAATTAATCCAATATTCGTTAAATTTAGATATAGTTCCAAACTGTCAAATAAAATGGAATATTCAGTATAATTCGGAATTACCGTGGAAAAAGATCTGGATAAATTTAAATAAAAGTATGTCCTCTAGGAAAGCAAATCAAATTAGCTGGAAAATTGTTCATAACATTATCTATACGGAGCAAAAACTATTTAGAATCGGCAAATCAAATAATGGCAAATGCCATTTTTGTAAAACTGAAAACGAAACTCTCACACACCTTTTTCACAGCTGTAACATTATAATGGTTGTTTGGGAACATATTTTTGATGCGCTTAAAACATATAATGTACTTAATAACACTGTATATATTCCATTGAGCGAAGAACTTATCATACTAGGAATGTACGATTACAACAAAAAGTACAATGTCATAACTAATACGATTATGAATACAGTTAAATGGATTATTTGGAAATGTAGGAATATAATCAAATATCAGTCTAAAAGTTTTACTTCCAGTCAATTGATAGCATATGCAAAACGGGAACTGAGCAGTTTAATTGAATCTATGGACAAATCATTATCATCTAAAAAAGAAAATTTTGCAGCTGAAATAAAACTTATAATAAATCTTATACATTAGTAAGTGACGTAATAATTTGTACTTACTTTCCTTTTCTTTTTAGAACATAATAATACATCCAACTATAGAAATATACAATACACGCATGTGACCTATAAAATCACTGACCGACACATAACAATGTAATCCAGGTGTTAAAAGTACAAAAAATAAAATGTCAATTGTATAAGTAAAGGTAAATTATTGTGTAGATTACAGTGTGTTTTGGGGGACTTTTGATGTATTTTATTTACTGGTAGAATATTGTGAATAATTTATACGCAAACTCAATCTGTGTAATTAATATGAATGTATAACTTATGTATGGAAAAAATATAAAATAGATTTTTTTTTATAAGAGTCCACCGTTTATCCCTGGACGTTGGATCATTGTAAACACATGCAGGGCCCCTTGTGTATTCTTCCCTGGGTTACACAAGGAAAATGTAATCAGGTGATTTTCAATAAATGTATTTCAAGTCTTAAAAAAAAAAAAAAACAAAAAAAAAAAAACAAAAAACAAAACGATGAGTTTAAATATAAAAATAAAATATTCAACTAACAACCACTGTTCACAACATGTATATATTACATTGCTCACTGAAAGCACCTCATTGCATACATACTCTGGGATCTTTCATTTTCCTCATAAACGTGTATATTTTCTTACAATTGTGTCCCTTTGTGTCATTTTACATACAAATATAGAAGGGTGTCAGTCTCTATTTTCGTAATGCCCAAACTTGAGTTATAGAAGTAATACCACCACTGTTTTGTCACTATTTACTTAAACGACACTCTAAAAGAAAATATGTTGAATGTATCTTTGTTTCAAATTTAAAAATACTTGGTATAAGTAAAGTTTTCTCACTGAACTTGTTCATATTGTCCTCGGGGGTCAGCTTACGACCGCCCCCATTTGCAGGATCTTTCAACTGTTAACTGTGAAAACCAATTTGTGGACTTTGGCTGTTTTGTGTTTGGTAGTCAATGAACATTAAATTGAACAACAAATTGGAGAATTTACCTTGTTTGTATTGGATACCTAAACGTCACAAATCCCGTACAAACAACGGTACATTGCCGGCGCATCTGCATGTTCCATTAAAGAATTAGATTGACTAAAATTATGTTCGAAGTGAAAGAGGGTCTTCAGATATACTGTGCAAATATTTATTCGTGTAGTGGTATTGTGTAATGTGGATTCTTAAAAATTCTAAAGAACTGCTGGATAATTTTTAATCTCGGTCTGTTTCTGTAATTAATTCTAACATTACTTTTAACTTGATTTGATAACGCTGCATACCACCATTCTCCTTGATTTTTTTTATTAACCGATTATGCCTATTTTGTTCACAAATCGTTGTAAAACGGATCACTTTAAAACCAGGTTCTATCTACCATTTTCTACATTTGAAATGCCTGTACCAAGTTGACAGTTGTTGTTCGTTCGTTTGACGTGTTTTATCCTTTGATTTTGTCGTTTGATTAGGGACTTTCCGTTTTAGAGTATGCACGGAGTTTGGTAATTTTAGTTTTTTGAGCATTTATTGTGCCCCTTTATTAGAAGACTTATTTAATATTATGAATCACAGTTTATGACCAGACTGAGTAAAGACCCGTCTAAATTACATTTATAAATTGGCAAATTCAATAAACCTAACGGTAACTCTGATGATAATTTTTCGTTAAATAATCAAGAATTTTCTAACTGTATACTGTCGAAATTTACCCAAAGGAACTTATATTACTTGAAATCAAACATATGTAAAAATTACATAATACAGCTCGACACGGGAAACTCCACACCAAAACGTCAAAAGGAACGAGTTTTCGTTCCATATTTAACATTTTCCTGATAAGCTGGGAACATCTCACGGTGGTTCACAACGTGTTTGCTATGCTGGTATATGTGGTGACGTTAATGATTCTAATGAAGTTAATCTATGTATTACTCGAAAAATTTTAAGTCAGGGATTTCGTTATAACAAATTATTAAAAATTCTAAATAAAGACTTGGTTTTGAAGTATGGTTGAAGGTGCAGAAGAAAACTTATTTCAAACGGAATAGCACATCTTTTAAACGGTGATGTTGTTTACCGTGCCAAAAAAAAATTAAAAATGGCACTTGAAAACAAATCGATTCTTCAAATAACTTATTTTAAAAGTTTACTAATTCAACACTGAGGTTAGATCTTTGTATAGTAATTTAATTAGTATCTAATTTGATTTTTCATCAATACATGAAAAGCAATCAACATATTATTATTAATAAAATCGAGAAAGGAAATCGGGAATGTATCGAAGAGACAACAACCCGACAAAAGGGTAAACAACAGCCGAATGTCTTCATCAAATAAACATCAAGTACAATTCCTGCCTTTCGGGTTTTAGTATTAAACAATCATAAAATATATCAGAAGAATTTAACCCGTTTCATGCCAACAACTGGTTTGAGATGCCACTGCTAGTGGACGTTTCGTCCCAGAGAGTATCACCAGCCCAGTAGTCAACACTTCGGTGTTGACATGAATATCAATAGTGTGGTCATTTTAATTAATTTCCTGTTACAAAACTTAAAATTTTTCGAACAACTAAGGATTTTCTTATCCCAGGCATAGATTACCTTAGCCGTATTTGGCACAACTTTTTGCAATTTTGGATCCTCAATGCTCTCCAACTTTGTACTTGTTTGGCTTTATAAATATTTTGATGTGAGCGTCACTGATGAGTCTTATGTAGACGAGACACGCGTCTGGCGTACTAAATTATAATCCTGGTACCTTTGATAATGGGATGTGAAATACCTGAACGCATAAGATGTATTGTTGAATTATAATGATATCCTTAAACCGATGATAAAGTTTAGTAAATGTTTGGACTAGTTTGTGATATCGAAAACCCTGGTTTAATAATTTGTCAGTGATACACAAATTTCTCTCCCTAAAATCTGATCCATTGGTACATACTCGAGCCAATCATACAAATTGAGATATATAAGTACCATAAGATGATGACAAGGGAATGTCTCCATCTAAAAATGAATAATTAACAATAGGAAATGAAAAATCATCACTTATATCATACATGTTGGTATAGATATTCCCGTTAATGATTTAGATATCAAAATCAGTGTTCAGAATTAATATAAGCTTTATTTAATTTTCGTTCTACAGGATAAGTTTCTTTTGTATACATACTGATGTCATTATTTTTGAGAGCCAATGTATCATCCAAATATCTAAAAGTATTGTTAATTTTTTTCTCAGATGTTTTTGCGATGGGTAGAACTAATTTTACAAATAAATCGGAACTCTTTAAAAGACAGAAACAGATTTGCAATATGTGGTATAGAGTGCGTCCCAATTGGAATTCCGATAACTTGACGATAAACGTAATTCCAAATTGAACAAACATATTATCTAAACAAAATTCAAGGGCAGTAATAGAATCAAAGCATTTCTTTGTTTGCTGTTACATTTTTTTGTACTTAACAAATGACCTACAATGGTTTGACCATATGTATTCGCATTCTGACTTTTAAATGCGCATTTAATTAAATAAAGGCAACAGTAGTATACCGCTGTTCAAAACTCATAAATTAACCCATTTAATTAAGCGAGGGATTGTTGTCTTAATAGAAATATGAAGTAAAAACGTTTGTAGGGTATTACAATCAAACATATGCATATATACATATGCTTATTCAGAAATATAAAATCTGTCGTTGTTTGGATCTTGGCAGTGCACAAGGTTATGTTTTTCCTGACTGTTAATGACGTTTTTACAATAAACTCATTGGATGTTAAATGTGAACTGATTTATAACATAGATGCATGATTTTGTTTTCATTATTTGCTATTGGCTTTGAAGTAGTTGTCTGTAATTGCGAGTACTCTCAGATCCTTACTAAGTGTATTTTTGTTGTTGGGATGTACAATGTTGGGAATGTTTTTGTTGGATATAATTATATTTGTATTCATCTGATGAGTTAAACCCTTTTCAACTAATTTTTATATTTCGTTTTTATGTTTTATTGTTACATTGATGTCGCTGTAGGTATGTGGAGGGTTTGGGTCCAACTAATAAGTTTTATACCATCATATTCTGTATGTATGTACCTATCCAAAGTCAGGTGCCTGTAATTAAGTGGTTGTCGTGTGTTGATGTGTTACATATCTGTTTTACATAAAATGCCCTGTACAAATTCTGAAAAATTGTTAATGTTACATTTTGGTGTTTTTTCGACGTAGTCGGTATAGTTTCGGTTTGTGCACTTTGAACTTAAGTACGCTTCACTATGGCAACAGACTACGCATGCTCGAAAATCCTTTCTGTGATTGGTCAAAATGCTGTCATGGTGGGTGATTTGGTTGTGTTTGAAAAATCGTCTCGAAAATCATATCGTGATGGAAAGCAAGTGAAAAACTATAAATATTTGAACTAGATCTTACAAAGATTTATATTTTTATTAAAATAATTCTTTCTCCAATAGCTATGTGCATCCGTGACAGCTGTTTATTCGGGACAATTATATAATTATATAATTTTTAATGTAAACTTTATTGTGCGAACGTACATGACTTTTAGAACGCACCTACGCATGTGAGATTTTCGCGGGGTTTTGGTGAATGTAAACAAAAAGATACTACTTATACTACCAATAGTTTCTAGCTTTGTTAACCATGAACTAAGTTAAATGTAAACAGTAGAAAATGTATATTTGTTTCTTTTTATTTGCACTAGATTTTTTGACAAATAAAAATTTTAGGTGTCATCACAATATTCCTATATATTAAATTGCCTTTCTAATATAACCAAACTTAGTAAAGAATTTCTTGTAGTTACATTCAGATGGAGATTTTATTAAAGAGGTCCTGCATCATTAAATCTTTGTGCTTCTGAAGGTTATCGAAATGATAGTTTTAAAAATATACTCCAATTTAAATACGTCGGATATCTTTTTTAAAGATAGTTCTTGTTTTTCTATTGTGTCGTAGTTCTGTCATATTTGATACGTTTACCTCAGTTTTAGTTTGTAACCTGGATTTGTTTTTCTCTCTATCGATTTATGAATTTCGAACAGCGGTATACTACTGTTGCCTTGTTTTAAAATGAGTAATAATATATTCTTATATGACGTCCTTTTACCGCTTTTTAAAAAACACTGTGATACTCAGCTTTAAAATCATTAAAAAAATATTCAACGATCGAAAAATTAAGAAGGGTTGAAAAATAACGATAATCACAAACGCGTGTTATTCCCAATATAACATATGTTGTTTCAATAATGAATATGAGCACCTAGACTGTAAGTGAATTTAAAAGAAAATGTATTTTTTTGTATGGAAATGTGGTAGTGAGACAGCTAAGTACTAAACGATAATAAAAGACATCAACTTTACTAAATACTATTTCTAGGCATATCAATAAATACTAAAATACTATATATGTTCCGGACCATATGAGTATTTGGACCATACGCGTATGGTTATGACCATATGCGTATACTCATTTGGTCCGACCATACGCGTATGGTCCGACCGTACGCGTATGGTCGGACCATATGAGTATATACTCGTATGGTTATTAACGGCCCGGACCATATGAGTATTTTGACCATATAGGTATTTTTTTTCAAATATGCATTACACCGTTTCAATAATACAATAAACTTTATCTAAAAAACAATGATGGTAACATGACAATGTATTAATTCAAAGTCGACGTTAAAATTAAATATTGATGCCAAATTTAATTTTCATCGCTCATTACATTCTTGCATGTATGCTTATTATGACATTTACTTCCACACGCGCGGTAACATAACTTTTTTCGAATTTGCACGTCATGGCTGTACATGATCCTTATCAGTTACACCTTTTGTTTGCAAGTCACGGAAAAGATAGCCTATTTTGCAGCTGCATGCAGTGATGCCGAGGTTTTGGGATATTCCAATGTGTCTACGGTGTTTGTGAAGCTCTAGATTTCAAATATCGTAATACACCATATTCACAAAACAACTTAAATAAAATATGTTCTTTGGAAATGACTTCTTGTGTAATAAGCAATTTTTGGAAGTTATCTTTTCAAGTCGACATATTGCTATTCACTCGTAACAACAAATTCGTAATGGACATCGGTATAAAATGTTTTATTATAGTTTTGGCTAGCCTGGTATTAAACTATCTGAAACTTCTTATTTTAATTCAGTTAATCTCTTTATTATTATATGATAATAAAATTAGCTATATGATAGCGTATTTTTAAGGAACGGTCATACCATATGAAGAGTTTAGAAGTATTCAAAGTAGCCTGAAGCAGACTGGTGATTACCCCGACTATACGCGTACGGTCGGACCATACGCGTATGGTCAGACCATATGTGTATATACCCATATGGTCAAGACCATACGCGTATGGTCCAAATTATCATATGGTCCGGAACATATATATAGCCGATAGCCAAGCAATACTGGTGGACCCCATATTTTATTAATATAAATATAATATATATATATACACAATATACATGAAGCATAAGTATCGATGCACTATAAGTAAACTTTAATAAGGAATTCTTTAGAAAAACGAGTAAATTGTGTTCAAAAATATGGGCTCTGTCATCAACAATCCCGTCGGCCAGGAAAAACTAACAAAAACGAGTAACCTCGGTTCAAACTCCATTTAAACTGCAGTCAGAAGACTATATTTTAAATAAAGTGGAAAATGTTGGAAACCTGTGTCCAAACCCAAATGCTCGGAAGACCGTCTCGAGAGGAACACTTGGACTGTATATAACTGAATAAATATACTATATGAAATAATAAATCAAGTTACTTTATAGTAAAATATAAAACTCTATTAAATGCGCATTAGAATAACAATTCAATTAAAGATGAAATTTATTTCACTGTTGCCCAGTCCGCCGATGCTTGGCTAGAAATGACCAACAAGGGAAAACATTCCCGCTTAACATCAGTATCACGTGATACATGTATGTATATACGTGTACATAAGAAGTACCCGTATCAATAGTATTCACTAGTACCGTTATTACAATAATTTCCCACTATACTATCGAACCGTTAGAAATTATAAGTATCAAATTTACTAAATACTATTTCTAGGCATATCAATAAATACTAAAATACTATATATATATAGCCGATAGGCCAGCAATACTAGAACCACAAAGAAAGGGCGGGCAAAGTTCAGTTTACAACCCAAGTGTTTGTGAAACTGACATTCTCTTTTCAAATGTATCATCTATGTACCCGTTCTCACTTATGTCGGACTTCCACCTCCCGTGTCTCTTAATGCACCTTTCGTTCACATCAGACTAGCAGCAGCGGTAGCACCCTCTGAACGAAGAGAATGTAAACCTAGATTAAGATTAGGGGCGACAATTCTCTTTTTACAATATTCTCTTAAGCTTATGTGTAGCTAATCTTCTTATTCTTATGTATCAATTTTGCTATACCCTTAGATCTAAATAAATTTCTAAAAACAAATAAATCAGATTTCTCATCTAGACTAGCTAACTTAATATATCTATTGTACATATTGAATTTGAATGGACAAGCTAAAGTGCTACCTTTTGAAATCAAAATGGTATTACCCTGTCGGTATTGATCAGTTTTACTACGTTAAATGTGTATCTCTAAATAATTATCGAAAACTGTGATATCTTTAAAGAGCTAAGCTCATCGTAACGCAAAAATTCTGAATAACCTATCAAAATCATGGTCAAATCACGAACTATCATTAAATCTTTTGAACTTTCGTACAATGAACATAAATCAATAAGAATAATATTGTTAATTGGATCCTTTTTTACTACTGGTCTACCATTGAAACGTTTTACAGATTTAACGTATTAATTGTTAGTATGATCATTGAAGCCATTAAGCTCATGGGCCCATTTGATAGAATATACAGCGGAGTCAATTGCACTGGGAGAACAATGTTTGTCAATAAGATATGTCAAATAAAACGCGACATGAACTGGGTTGGCAGGTAATTCTGACATACTGTGTTCATTAATTAACGTTTTCCATCGTTTGAAACCATAAAAGTACTTTTTACTGGTATTTTTAGCTTTGGATTCCACAATAACATGAATAAAGCTGGACATGTTGTTGTCTAAATTTCTAAGTTTGATGTCCGGGGATATACAACTGTTGTATATGGCAGCCTGGACGTTTTGTTCCAATCTTAAACCTGCAAATAACATTGATCACATTAAAATTCTAGTTTGATTGCTAGCATATGAAATCTCAGAATACGTTCACCAAATACGCCATTTTTACCACTACCTTTAACGACTAAGTGCTGTTTTGGTAAAAACTTTGTACCTTTAATAAATTTGGTGAGATTGTTAGATGCAAATAGCAACGGCCAAATGGAGCTGATTTCCATTCCGGTATAACAAGCGTGCTGTTGGCTTTGTCGTGTTGTACTTTGCGTACGACCATGGAAATGAGTGGTGGAGGTGGAACTAAAAATTTGTGTCTGTGATCCAGTTTTGACTAAATGCGTCAACTGCTTCCGTACCAGGATACCATATTTAGAGTTAAATCGTTCACACTGTGTATTATAGTGTGTGGCGAATCTGTCTATTGTATATGGACCCCATAAGCTATTGATTTCATCAAATATATCAGAATGAATAGCCCAATCATCGTGTTCAGTGTGTCGACTGAGCTTGTCTGCGTGGGTTTTGTTCTCTCTCGGAACCCATAGTGTAATAATGTTTATATTGCTATCAACACAAATTTGTTTAATGTCAATAGCTATATCTTGTAATTTCTGTTTCTTACTTCCTACTCTCAATATGCGATTTGTATTGTATTGTTGTTTTTTTCTAATTATTCTTTAATCTTTGAAATTCATCTTGTTGGTGTTCCCCGATGACCCACTCTCATAGCCTTCTTTTTTGTCATTATATCCTGGTCACGGCACCAATGTGTCAGATGGGTAAAATCAATGTCTGGACAGATAGTCAACAACGTCTGTTATTTTGATTGTGTTATCTCAACTCAATATAGAAACAAATTACTTTTAAAACAGTAAAACAACATTAACAAAAGATATAGTGACGTTGACAATAAATAAATGATTTCCTGTATAAATTTTGACAGTTTTGTCACTAAATGTATTATCAAAGGTTTGTACAAACCTATTGACGCATTCTATTTCGCGCCATGTGGAACTTTCGTTCCTTTCTCGTTTTGTCCAGTTACCGGACATTTCCTTGCAAAAAAGGTTTTGCATTCAAATTTGATGTTAAATAGTCACTAAAGCCTACATCTGAGGCGTCACAAAACATTTCTATATCAACAATATCAAACTGATCGACTATACAAATGTCGACTTCTGCATTATTGAGCTTTTGCAATGAAATAGACCAAAAATGTATTTCATTAATTGCTTTTTTGCCAATCCTGACTGGTGCATCCCAACTTCCTCTCTCCATGGTACAATCATAAAGGTATCTAGTGTTCCATCTAACTTAATCACCAATGACTATCTGTATAGATATCAACTGACCAACAATGCTAGCTAAAAATCTATACCCAAATATTTCTACCCCTTCTTTTGTTTCTTCTATTAAAAATCTAATCTTTTTCTCAGTTTTCATAATTCTATCTTCATTAACAAATATTTTACCTATATTTGTATCCAAAGTATACCCTAGCCATTTTAATCTCTGGCTTGGTAACCAAAAATACTTCTCATTTACGATAAAAAAATCCCAAATTTTCTAGTTTATATTTAACTATTTGACTGCTCTCTATGAATTTTTCAAAATCGCTATCGCCACCCAACCCATCGTCTAGAAACATATTATTCTTTTGCCTTCAGATCGCAAATGCTTAACTACTTCTCTAAGTACTTTTGTAAATATGTACCCTGCAGTTGATATACCGAAAGGAAGAACATTGAAAACGAAATATCTCGTATTACCATCAAAATTCCAAGCAAAACCTAAGAAAGTTCTGTGAATATCTGAGATATCCAAATGGTGATAAGCAGATCTAATATCGAAAAAAAATAAGTAATCTCCTTTTTGAAAGAGATCTCTTGCTATCTTAGTATCCTCGTACTTGTATCTAAATTTAAACAGATGTGGATCTAAATGCCTACAATCTAGTAATTATCTTGGTTTATTTTTATTAAATGTTTCTGTAAGCGGATTTATAACAGTTGGTTTCAAATAAACCCTAGAAATGAACTTTTTTTTTAAAGAAGTTTGTGAATTTCTTCAACAAACAAATCTGCATTGTTTAAAGATGATCTGTTATTTTCCAAATGCTTAACCTCTGGTTCCGTTTCTAAAGGTAACTTATACCCGTTTTCAATAACATCAATAATATGTGTACTAGTAGTAATAGCTTTCCATTCATGTAATTTTGACCTCAATTTACCTACTGGCGAGACAGGTATATCAACTTCTAGTAAAAAGTGATCACAAATGACACTTGGTTTCGATTGACTAATTTCTATCGTATGTTTATCTTTTACTTTGTTTACATTTGCACTGAATGAATTTTCAGCTTGACCAATATAACAAATTATAATACAAATAAGTACATTCAAAATTGTTAAATATACTTATCTTATTTTTCTTTTCAGGACAATCATTCGCCCAATGGCCCTTGTTGCCACAATTAAAACATCTCCCTGTTCTCCAAGTAGGGGTTGGATCTCTCTCTTTGGTGGAATAGGGCACTTTCCTGACCGTCTTCGTTGACTTGTTTAGCTTGTCTGACTTGTTCCTACGTTCAGCTCTATTTTGCGCTCTTATCAATATCTTTTCATCTTCGGAGTCGTCGGCAATTGGATTAGTTGTGTACTCCGTCACGACTCTCCAACCCAATTTGGATGAATCAGCGAGTTGAATGAGTTTCTGTCTGTCTCTTACAATTACCATACCTTCAACAATCTTGTCTCTAGCTTGATGAATGGATTCTACGGATAAATCTTGTCCGTCAAACTGTGCTGGTTTTCGTTCCCCTTCGGTTGGAAAGTATAGTTCTCCGACAAAGTCTCCTCAATCTTTGACATCTGGGATTGACTGATATCTCGCTGAAACTGCTGGATATTACCCTGGAATGTGGATAGCCTGTTATCCATCAAAGCAGTGATTTTGATAAGGGTATCTTGTTTTGAAGCCGATACCGCATTGTGTACTTCTTGGACAATAACTTGCTTTACGGAATTATCTAAACCGGGGTCCGTCATATTTTACTTTTGCCCAGTCTGCCGATGCTTGGCTAAAATGACCAATGGGGAAAATATGCCCGCTAAATATCAGTATCACGTGATACATGTATGTATATATGTGTACATTAGAAGTACCCGTATCAATAGTATTCACTAGTACCGTTATTACAATAATTTCCCACTATACTATCGAATCGTTGGAGATTATAAATATTGAAGGGGATTGAATGCGAATATTGATGCAAAGTATCAAAATAAACTGGCTTCATTGATTAACTGATGAAATGTGTGATTAAAGGAAAATCATTCCAACCTATTATTTCAGGGAGAGTTGGGATAATAATTTGATATTTAATTCTCATAATTATTAGAACACTTAAAATGTATTACCTACGTTTTACCTTGAAATCTTGAAATGTTGGATTAAATGGAAGAGGGGAGGGTGATACAAAGTACCTGATAATTATAGAGGTATAAGTAATGATTATATGGGAAAATCAATATACAAAGATTCTTGGCAAAAATGTATGTTTTAGTCATTAGGTAAATGAAAACATAATTTCCGTTAAGACAATAACAATCAAAACCAAGGAGTAAACAAAGACTCACAAAACCAAAGAACATTTACATCAACAATTATAAATGATAATTAAGAAACAACACGAACTTCACTAAAAACCAGGTGCTCTGGTAGTGTAAGCATTTCCTGCACCGTATACGGCACCCGTCGTGTTATTTCTTTGTTCAGTTCGGTAATGATGAAAGGCTATTATGACTGAGAAAGAATATCAGATATGATTTCTGACACACTTATGTCATCAAGGCCAATCAGCTCATGATGGCGACCGTAAAAGTTCTTGAGTGATGACGTTAATTATGTCATTGATGAAAAAATTGAAATTTCTCCTAAAGTTTGAGATCAACTGAAAATGAAACAAAACCATTAGAAAAGCCTTACACAAAAAAATTTAAAAAAGTAATATATGCGTATGAAAAAAAATCAATCAAACAAAACTATCAATTTATATCTTTCCCCTTTTTGGTCACGTGAGCTTTTCTCATCACTTTGCGTCCGGCGTCCATCGTCGTTGTTGTCCGTCGTCGTTAACTTTTACAAAAATCTTCTTCTCTGAAACTACTATGTCAAATTAAACCAAACTTTGCCACAATCATCATTGGGGTATCTAATTTAAAAAATGTGTGACGTGACCTGGCCAACCAACCAAGATGGCCACCATGGCTAAAAAAAAGAACATAAGGGTTAAATGTAGATTTTGGCTGATAACTCTGAAACCAAAGCATTAAGAGTAAATCTGACAAGAAATAAAAGTTGTCTATTAGGTCAACAGCTATTTGCCCTGAAATTTTCAGATAAATCAGACAACCCGTTGTTGCAACCAAATTAGTAATTTTAAGGAAAATGTTGCAGTTTTTGGTTATTATCTTAAATATCATTATGGATAGACAAAAAACTGTAAACAGCAATAATGTTCAGCAAAGAAAGATCTACAAAAAAGTCAACATGACCAAAATTGTTAGTTTATCCCTTAATTTTTAACCCTTTCCAAAATTTTAGTATTCTTTTTAAAAAATCTTCTTCTCTGAAACTAATTGGCCAAATTTAACCAAACTTGGCCACAATCATCATAAGGGTATATAGTTTTAAAATGTGTGGCGTGACCTGGTCAACCGACCAGGATGGCCGCCATGGTAAAAAACGATACATAGGGATGACTTGTAGATTTTGGCTTATATCTCTGAAACCAAAGCATTCAGAGCAAATCTGAAAGTATTTAATTGTTTATCAGATTAAGATCTATCTGTCCTGAAATTTTCAGACAAATCAGACAACCCCTTGTTGGGTTTCTGCCCCCAAATTAGTAATTTTCAATATAATTTTTTAGTTGTGGTTATTATCTTAAATATTGTTAAATATCGAGATAAACTGTAAACAGCAATAATGTTCAACAAAAATTTTCAAATGACCCCTTAAGGAGTTATTGCCCTTTATAGTCAACTTTTAACAATTTTCGAAAAACTAAGGATTTTCTTACCCCAGGAGTAGATTACCTTAGCCGTATTTGGCACAACTTTTTGGAATTTTGGATCCTCAATGCTCTTCAACTTTGTATTTATTTGGCTTTTTAACTATTTTGATCTGAGCGTCACTGATGAGTCTTATGTAGACGAAACGCGCGTCTGGCGTATAAAATTATAATCCTGGTATTTTTGATAACTTTTTTCATAATTTTTTGTAAATTTTTGTAAATTTTTAGAAAATATTTTCCACTGTAATTACTGGGCCAACTTCATTATAGATATAGATAATTGCAGCAACAAGAATGTTCAGTAAAGTAAAATCTGCAAACTCATCACCATCACCAAAGCAAAATTCGTCATGAATTTATCTGTGTCCATTGTTAAATATGCACATAGACAAAGGTGAGCGACACAGGCTCTTGAGAGCCCTAGTTGAAAGATTATAGACTGAAAATATTTATAAAACTACTGCTAAACATTTTAGCAATCGACCATAACCTAAATTGTTTGAAAGTATTTAATAAAGAAAAGTTCAAGATATGTTGTAAAGTTGATAGCTAATACAATTTATTTTTTAATGCATTTTGGAAAAAAACAATTGGACATTACTATAAAAATACAAACGTGATCTTTAAATAGAATACATATTTTTATATGTGAATGGATATATATCTTTATGCGCTTATGGTTATTCTAATATTATATAATGCGGTGTTATAAGTACTGTATAATAATTATAATCAATGATATAAAATTAAAGATGATGAGTTTATTATTCTGCGTCTCACGCAATAAAAATATCAATCGTGGTATCTTTGATTAGTTTATATACTTACTCATATTATAATAATTGTTTACTTTGAGATTTATAAATGCTTTTAATTATCAGAAAAAAAACTAGTTATATAAATGTCAGTCTTGAAATTGAAATTGAAACACAGTTTGTGCATCATGCAAACATATCCTTTTTAAGAAAATGTCATATGAAAATCTTTTAAAAATCTTTATTCCTTTTGAATTGGAATTGCTTAGTGCCATGGTATAGAAAAATCTATGAAAATAAAAGGAAGAACTGCTACGTTTGTCTTAATAGCCTGCACATATGGTATATATTTTATTATTTGTTTGATGAAATTGAATGTTAAGATTCTACCTAAATAAATCTTTCAATAAAAATAATTAGAAACCATGATTTTACTCTCGTTTTTGAAATCGGAAAATAAAAAGTAAACAAAAACCAGTCAGAGTTTATTTTTCGTTTTATCTCAGTCGATGTGCTATCACTCATGTTTACATATTTGTAGAATAATTCTAAAAATTTAAACTAACATATTTTATATAGAGATGTATAAAAAAATTAGCAAATGAGATCCTCTGGTTTTATTGGTAATTAACAATACAGGAAGGAATCTAAGGGCCGCTGTTGTAACACTAAGGAGCATTGTTAACAATGTATAATGCAATACAATATATGAAGTCGAAACACAACAATAGGTCATTATGAACTATTATTTTCTATTGCAGGTGTATTGGTTTCAACCATCTGCCGTCTCAAAACACTATTAAAAACTAGTTTATTTTGTAGATGTATTTTTTAGAAAACTGCTTTCACAATATAAACTGATTGCACCTGCTCCAGGAACGTGTTGTGAAACACCCAGTTGTCCGCAATGGGTCACTATACATTATCCAGAAGGATATAAGGAAAAAAAGTTACTGAAAAAAAATGTATTTACCAACTTATTCTTTAAAATAAAGCGTTAAGACCTATAACAAACATTATAAATTAATACTGACTCAAACAGATAAAATCATCTTTTTCTTTATATATATATAGCAAATTTACAGATCTAACATTGTTAGGTTGATGTTTAGACGAGTTATATATACAGAATGTACACAGCCATGTATCATAATCACTGCTTGTGATCCGATGGATAAATCTGTTGTAGAGTTGTATCTTACATTAATTCGAACCCATGCTACTGAGATATCGTGACATCAAATCGCCTGCACTGCAGCCGTCCCGCTAAGCCACACGATCACCTTGGCTTCACAAAAATAAAGCTTTTGGTGGCTGTGTGTTACCTTTCCTTGTCAGTTTTAATCTAGCAGCGTACTACAGTACATGATATATTGTAATGACTTGGCCAAGCGAAATTCCTTGGAAAACATGCGTATTTTCCATTCGAGCACCTGTTTTCGGCTATGATTCGTTGTTTGGCTATTTAAAAGTTTGACACCGGTTCTCACCTTTTTAATTCAATTCATTAGGTTTTCAGTGTTCTATTCATTCCATTTTCCAGTGTAAAACCATTTTTCTTGTTGTATAATTGAGATAACTTATGTAGTTAACTTTCACTTTCACTTCAGTCGCCATTACCGGCACAATGATTTTTGTGTATTGATTATGCAAATGAAGTAACCTTTGAGTAACCTCAGGTGTACTTTATGTACCACTAGCGTAAAACAGTGTATGAATACTATAGCGGCTGTAGATCAATTATTACAAGATTATTGCATTAAAGCTATATTGTTTGTGATTGTAAATTGTACTAAGATGATTTTCATGTTCCGTTAACATGTTGTTTACGTTCTGATGTACTTAATTCTAGCAATCGGGGATTATTTTCGTTCTTGTCAGGCCCGTTCCATGTTTCCCGTTCGTTTACCCGTTTTGAACCGTTCGTTACCCCGATAACTTCATCCAGTTTTTAAAGCTTGCACCTGTTTGTCAGGGGCTCTTCCTCCTTTGTCAGACCTACAGATATGTTGCCAGATTTTCGGACAGTTGATACTGTCGAATATTCAATATTCGCTGAAGTTAAGCATATTTTATCATGTATTTCATGAGATTTTAAGCAGTTTTACTGCAGTTTTGAACTTTTCGACGTTTTCTGTTAACTATAAGTCTAGTATTCTAGTACTTAGATCAGAATCAAAAATGGGTTTAATATAATTGTACATATACATATAAATAGCTGGTCTATTTATTCAGGCTAGTGTGCATTTGCTAACCTGTTTCTTTGAGGTACACGGATTAAATGCCTTCCCCATTCCCCTTTCCCCCACCCATTTTGATAAGGACATTTCGTTAAGTATCCTGTTTGCTGAGATTTTCCAGTATTCAGAGAGAATATTTACGTAAATCCTGTATATTTGTTAAGCTAAGAATTGTAAGAAGCTAGTTTAATTACTGTTTAACTACTCTCAATCTCAGTGATTGAAGTTTGTCTTCCTGTGCTTACTCCAGGAGGCTGACGTCTATTAGATAATATAACAGAGTACGCTTATTCTTAATGTATAATTTATTAGAAGATGGCATACAATATATGCTAATGGTATAGCATATTTAATAGTTGATTGAACACTGTGGCAAATAATTTAGATAAAAACTGTGTAATATTGTTAACTGGAAAATTCATGAATTTAATGATAAAACATCTTTATGCTCACAATTATCTTACTTTTCCCTGCTGAATGCACATAATACACCATAGTTGTCCAACTGGTCTCTGATTGTTGTCATTACAGTGTCTCATGAGAGAAAAGATCTTCTTGTTAGACAGAGACAAGAGACTATTCGATTGTCAGATAGATAATATTTATTGGTGGAACAGTCTGATGGTACTGTCCTGGAAGTTTCCACTTCTTGAGTGTTAAAAAAAAATAAGATCTGGTATGATTGCCAATGAGACAACTATCCACAAAAGACCAAAATGACACAAACATTAACAATTATAGGTCACCGTACGGCCTTCAACAATGAGCAAAGCCCATACTGCATATAGTCAGCTATAAAAGGCCCCGATAAGACAATGTAAAACAATTCAAGCATTCAAGAAAACTAACGGCCTTATGCATGTAAAAAAATGAACGAAAAACAAATATGTAACACATAACGACAAACACTGAATTATAGGCACCTGACTTGGGACAGGTACATTCATCAATAATGTGGCGGGGTTAAACATGTTAGCGGGATCCCAACCCTCCCCCTAACCTGGGACAGTGGTATAACAGTACAACATAAGAACGAACTATAAAAATCAGTTGAAAAAGGCTTAACTCACAAGATAGACAAAAAATAAAAGTGGACGTGGCCGGGTACTTATAAATCCCTACACAAAAAGACACAATAAACAGATCTGAGAGAACTCGCAGTTACCTGACAGCTAGTTCAAAGCCATTAACAACTAATAAAAAAATCATGCCTCTAAGACTAAGCAATCAAACCGTACACATCCAACATACAATGGATTTAGTGTAAAGACGTCATAAACAGCCAAAGAAAAACATGGCCTCGTGCAACGCCAAGTTACAAGTATCGACATATTGTAGATCCATATAAATGTATATGTATATAACATACTAGTAATATTAAGTAAGCTTTTAATCAACTTATAACATAGTCAATATTTATACCAATAAAACCAATATTCAATGATCTTATCACAGTGTTGAATAAGTAACCTTTAAGAATAAGTTTATTTAAAAGAGCAACAAGTTTACATTGATCATTTCTTAAATTCCGGGCACGGTTAACAACATTTCCTTAAAAATGAGGATGTGCTATCCCATTTGAAATAAGTTTTCTGCGGGTACAACCAAACTTCAAAACCAAATCTTTATATCTAGGGAAAAATTTAGTAAAGGTTTTAAGTAATTTATGGTAACGATATCCCTGGTTTGATAATTTACCAGTAATACATAGGTTGCGTTCGTTAAAATCAAAAACGTCACAACAGACACGGGCATAGCGAACAAGTTGTGAAATATAAACACCGTAAGATGGTGCCAAAGGAACATCACCATCTAAAAATGGAAAATTAACAATAGGGAACGACAAATCGTCTCTGTTGTCGTAAATTTAAGTGTGTAGTTTCCCGTTTAAAACCGAAATACCTAAATCCAGGAAAGGACAGTTATTACCGAATACATTTGATTTATTTAAAGAAAGTTCCTTGGGGTAAATTTTAGCAGTATATTGAGAAAATTCTTGATTATTTAACGAAAAAATATAATCATGATAACGGTAAGTGTTGTTGAATTTATCAATTAAATGCAATTTCGACGGGTCTTTACTGAGTTTAGTCGTAAACTGTGATTCGTAACAGTACAAAATTAAGTCTGCTATTTAAGGGGCACAATTTAGTTGTTAGATTATATGCGATTCCAGGTTAGAGGTGCAGCCTCTATTTTAAAGTGTCATGCTGTTTTATAAACTACACGATATGAAGTGCGTTTAGATACACAGACTATTACGTATTTGAATATTCTTTACTCCTATTGTTCTCGCTATTTGAGTTTCTTGTTAAATATAAAGTGATGTTAGTGTGTCAGAAGTATTTTCACCCTGTTGGTCTAGTAATATAAAGAACACCCGTGTTTAAACCATTCTCTGTTTTAGACTAGCTTATTCTAGTCTACTAAGGTCCCCGGTGTACCTGTAAACACAGGTGGTGGCGGAGAAGTAACAAGACACCCGTTTGGCCAGTTATTACAATATATAAGGCATGGGGATGTTATTGTAAAAGATCAGCTCAATTATCTATAGTAAAGGATCCTACAAATTAATCCAATATACAGTCACAGAAAATAATTATATTTATAAGTACGTCTGAGGCAGTGGCAACTCTACAACAGATTTATCAATCGGATCACCATCAATGACTGTTATACATGGCTGTGTACATAATGTATATACAACTCGTCTAAACATCAACCCAACAATGTTAGATCTGTTAATTTGCTTTCGCAGTTTTTTTTCTTCATCCTAAGTCGGGATTCGTACCTACTGAAATATCGTGACACCAAATCGCCTGCACTGAAGTCCTCCTATATATATATATATATATATATATATCAATCATAAAATACCATTAACTTTAAAAACAAAGGTTCCATGAAACAATACTGGTCAGATTATGCGTCACCTGAACTTGTGGCTGAAAACCGTTTTATTAAGGATCCAGTGATCTTAATACTATAGGGTTATTATGTAAAATATTTTCAGAACCAAACGTTAGCATTCAATTGAAAAGGGTTAAATCTTTATTATATATTTGCGTGTCTTAGTCATGTTAGTGAAGATATACCATATTGCCCTTTCCCAAATTACAGTTGCAAACCAGAAAATCATTTATGAATGCCAAGCATGCCTTCTTTCTAAATCAAGTTTTCGTTCAAAAACATACACTGGTATTGGTCCGCTTCCCTCACAAAAAGAGGAAATATCATTAATGCGGTAGAGGACTCAGCTTCATGTTGTGGAGTCACTGGTGGCACAGTCAGAAGGTAATTTTTAATTAAACTGTTTTTGAAACTGTTTTTTCCCCAAAAGATTCACTAGTCTTATCAATTGATTAAACTTCTATGGCTTAGTTGGTGTCTGCAATGGTTACACATTTTGCGAGGGAAAATACCAAATAGTGACCCTGACCTTCGATATAGAAATTTTGTAATTTTTATTTAGTTTTAAACGGCGCCAATCTCAATGACAGTTTTTTGTACTCCTGAAACAGATTTCCAAATGTTTGTGTCGAAATATCAGTGTATATAGTAAAATTGAGTAAGGAAATGGTGAATATGTCTAAGCGACAACCACCCGACCATAGAGCAAACAACAGCCGAAGGCAACCAATGGGTCTTCAATGTAGCGAGAATTCCCGCACCCGTAGGTGTCCTTCAGCTGGCCCCTAAAATATGCATAATAGTACAGTGATAATGGACGTCATACTAAACTCCGAATTATACACAAGAAACTAAAATTTAAAATCAAACAAGACTAACAAAGGCCAGAGGATCCTGACTTGGGACAGGCGCAAAATTGCGGCGGGGTTAAACATGTTTATGAGATCTCAACCCTCCCCCTATACCTCTAGCCAATGTAGAAAAGTAAAAGAATAACAATACGCACATTAAAATTCAGTTCAAGAGAAGTCCGAGTCCGATGTCAAAAGATGTAACAAAAGAAAATAAATAAAATGACAATAATACATAAATAACAACAGACTACTAGCAGTTAACTGACATGCCAGCTCCAGACCTCAATTAAACTGATTGAAAGATTATGTCTTCATCATATGAGTATCAGGTACAATCCCTCCCGTTAGGGGTTTAGTATCATACTATCATAAAATATATGAGAAGAACATAACCCGTGTCATGCCAACAACTGTTTTTTTAGAAATAAATGTGTTTAGTTCCGATGCAAAGACCCTATCAGTGAATCAATGTAAAAGCCAAAATATGCAATCTTTAATGACCTGACAACAGTATCGTAACTATATCCCCTTTTAATAAGTCTATTTAAAGGTTTTGTTAGTTTCTGAGGAGAATACTGACATTTTTGTGCTTTATAAAGAATATTTCCATAAAATTTTGGATGTGAAATACCTGAAAGTATAAGATGTCTGCATGTTGAGTTATATTTACGAATTATTTCCTTATACCGGTGATAAAATTTAGTAAATATTTTGACCAGTTTGTGATATCGAAAACCCTGGTGTAATAATTTTTCAGTAATGCATAAATTTCTCTCGCTAAAATCTAATACGTTGTTACATACACGAGCGAATCGTACAAGTTGAGATATATAAACACCATAAGATGGTGACAAGGGAACGTCACCATCTAAAAATGGATAATTAACAATAGGAAATGAAAAATTATCTCTTTTATCATAAATTTTTGTATTAAGCTTCCCGTTTATGATGTATTTCTTTGTCCTTTCTGTGTAGTTTAAACATATTTTATTGTCCAAAAACATTGACAATAGGATTAGACACAAGTTTTGCAACTTAGAACGTCTTCTCCATTACATACACATAATTAATAACCGAACAAAAATGAAATACATACTAATAACATCATAAACAATATTAATATGAATACATGAAATTAACGAGAATTTAAACGACATACCTCATCGATTTCTCAAAGTCGAGTTGACCGTAATTTTTTATGATAGACCTACCTTCCTTTCTCCGTGCAACTTGACAATCTCCTTTGACGAGATAAGAATCCGCTTGGGTCATGGCGAAATATGTATGGGAGTGTTAAAAATACTTGGCGTTTTCATTCGTATGACGACATGTTTTGAAATGATATTAATGCGCCAAAAACTTTAATGGAATTTCGGGGAATTTTAATTTATTTTTATTTTGTATATTTTGTCGATCTGTAATGCATAAATTCTTTTTGTTATGTCTCAGAATAAGAATAAAGGTTCTGTAGGTTTTTTTTTCAATTCCAACTTTTAACACAGCGAAATCGACATAACGTTTACATGTGGATTTATGCGGGAGGTAAATTTTAACAGCTATTATTATGTACATCTCGGAGTATGCGCTTAGTATAGATATATCTAAATTTTATCATTGTGTTCTTTACAAAGCGAAAGAAGCATGTCATATCAGAATTATGCTCTCATAATTCTATTTGAAAAAATTAACAAGACAAAACAAAAACTGAAAGGAAATGGTATAAAAATGAAATATGTTGTTTAAGAAAAAAAATGAAAGTTGATCATGTGCAAATTAAAGTTATTCCTCTTTGAATAACATTTCTTAAAATCAAGCATTATATTCAAAATGATGAAATACATGATAAATAATTCTTGTTTTTTTCTTTCTTAACCTAATGAATCAATAGGCGTGTTTTATTTTCTTTCAACATGTTTAAGGTTAAATTCAACCAATAATATGGTTAAGAGCAAAACTTAAAACATGTTTCAACACAATATATAACGGATTAACCAAAAAACCTTCAACAAAAGAAATGGCGTTTAAACAGATACTGACAGCTTTGCACAAATAGAAATGTGTATTAAAGAAGAACAACAAAACTTGTTTAAATGTAATCCGTATTTAGGACAAAGCACATGCTTCTACATCTTTCACCAATGTTGTTACTCAGTATATTCACATTAGATGAAAACATTAAACAAGAAAAGAATAATACACCACAAGCTTACCATGAACACATAATTCTCTTTAATATATGAATGTGCAAAATTCAAGACACGTTTTTGACTAGATAACACTTTTGCGATTTTGTCGGACTTTTTGCATAGAAACATGAACCTCCAAAATGAATGTCTAGGTAAACCAGCTATTTCTGTAGTAAAGCAAGCTCTTGTGATATTGTGGTATCAATCAAGAAACTATGAGGAGTATTGCGGATCGATTTGATATAACCAAAATTTCTGTTTAAAATGTTGTTTCCCGTGTCTATTATCTAGTAGGACAAACGGACCCGTACTTCACTTCCTTTTTAAAACATAAGTGTGTTCAAAAATTGCCGCAACACTATATAATGTTTGCCATTAAAAATGATATTTTCTCAAATTCCTGACTTTTGGTAAATTTCTTTTTATTTCTTTTTTTGAATTTTGTCCATTTATCTTTTTTTGATATTTATTTTATTTTATCACAACAGATAATGCTTAATCATGATAATATACAAAGGTATATAATTTATTCTTTACAATGCAGGTAATACAATTTCAGATAATTATAATTAAGTTTATTTTAATAATTCTTACAATTACTAATTCTAAAGAACAGTTTGAGTTTCTGCTGCAAACTAATTTGTCTATGTTTTGTTTTATTTCTATAATAAAATTTGGAAGAAGAAAAACATATTTATTATGTACAAGTACTTGAAAATTTAACACAAGTTGAGATTTATTAAATTTAGATAAAGTCAAAAATTGAGATTTTATATGCATGACATGCATACTCCCTTAAGCAAGATTATAGTGGATAAATTTTCAGTTGTTCAAATATCAATGCTGTAATTCTTCAAATCTTGTGCTTTCTGTCGTGCATACACATTATACTGTTAAATTCAATCATCAATATCTCTCATATGTGTAAAAGCACTGTTACTGCCACACTAAGGTGATATTTTGTTTCGGTGTGTTAAGCAGTGCCAGAATGTAGCAACATGCATGGGTGTTAATAAATCAGCCCCCTTAATCTTTATTTCTGATGGGATTTACATGAATCATTGCTAAAAAGTAAGATAACAAAAGCCGAACTCCAAGGTCAAAACAGAAAGTCCCTTGTTAAATGGAAAAATCAAAAGTCTTCCCTTATGATTACATTGGTTTTGTTGTGTTAACATAAATGATGATAGAAGGTGAATTGAAATATAATTCTGCATTTTGAGAACTTTTTGCTAAAAGGTTTGATTTGCCACGGTAGAAAAAGTGCAGTTTTCTTGTTCCGAAAGTGTCTGGTTTTAAACACAAGGTTATGCTATGTAAAGTTTGTCATTAGAGTATTGAACAGTACATGTTTTTATTCTTTTATATGACTTTGGGATCAGTTGATGTGATTTATTTTTTTCAAAATTGAAAACAAAAAAAATCTATATATTAAGTCTATGGGAAATCAATTGTGATCTCGCGACATGTCACATATGTTTGGTACTGAAAATAATAGAGGTTAGATCACATGTATATATTTTTTGAGACAGAATTTTTTAATAATTAGCCAAAATAAAAATTTTAATTTGCTCTTTTCAAAAATTTAATAAAATATGGGTCACCTTGCTATTTTTCAAGCTATGAGTCGTTGAAAATTGCCAAAATTTGGTTAGTTTGTTCATGAAATAACACTTTAGTGTGCATAAAAAATTTCTATGAGACGGAATTTTTGAAATAAATTGTGAGAAGAAAGGTTTCATAATATGTTTTAAGAAAATAAAAAGAAAACATGGTGTCACCATATTTGTTTTTTTTGCTACAAGTGAAAATACAAAAAATCCCTATTAGCCCAGTATTAATTTTGTACTAAAAGAGTTATCTCCCCTTAAATGGCTCATTTAAAAAAAAAGATTTTAAAACTAAAATAAATGATATTTGTTAAAATAGTTTGTATAATACAAATAGTTAACAAGTTTTCTTCAAATGGAAAAAAACAGGCTAATCATTGAATTGCAAATCTGTCTCCAAACTTGCAAATTTAGGCAAATAACTAGACTGATTTTGTACTGCGATTGTGCAATCCAAGATGGTGGTATACCATGAATCTACCTTAAACTACATGTCATACAACACAGAAAAATCTATAATTTGAGGTAACCTTGTTCAAGTTTGGATAAAATTCATGAAATTCCTGAAATAACTTGATATTTCTTATATAAATAAACCATAGCAGCTATAGATATGAACATTTAGACTAAAGTTTCATACATGGGAGCCAGGTAATTTTGCTCTCTCGTGTGTATGCTCTATTGCAAACTCTTACTTTTATACTATGAATAGATTTAGGATGGCCTAAGTAGGCAATGCCAAGAGAAGCAGCAATTTGAGTGCATATATTCTAGTTCCCTATTTAATGCATAAATAAAGTTTCTCAATGGAAGTAAATGTGCAAAAATTCTTCAGGTATGCTCTCTTTCTTAGTAAAAAAAAAAGAGATGAAGGGTGAATTTGAAGTATATCGTCAGAATCGTTAGCCATTAAAATTATTGCCAAAAGTTACATTGTTAACTATGAACGTTTCGCAACTGTTAAGCACTAGCAATAACAGGGCATTATTAATTATCAGTTAAAAAATATAAGTCATAGTCATTGTTAAGTCCTTGTTTATCGATTATGTTTGCAACACTACAAAAGAAAACGAAGTGCCTCAGCTTGAATAACAAAGATATTTTCAATTTAGTCAGGAGCCTGTAGGGCAATGGTTGTTGTTTGTGTATGTCTATCGTATTTTTTTCGTTTTGTTTTGATAGATTATGTCGTTAGTTTTCACGTTTTAATGGTTTCATGTTTTTCATGTTGGGGTCTTTCATAGAACACTTTGCAGTATGGGTGATTGTTGACGGCTGTATAGATGCCTATCATTTCTTACATCTTCTTCGTTTGACCCATTTCACCATCTATCTGTTTTAGAAGTAGGAAATATGTGAAACTTTGGGTTTTAGTTAAAAAAATATATAAAAAGACTAGATATAACTCGAACAAAACTGCCAGTATTGAAGTGATCAATAACTTATTGAAATTCTCTATTACAATCGATATTGGCCTTTAAACCGTAATTTATGTCGTGTTTAAGTTTCATATTTACATCCTGTTAAAAAACCTATATGCAGATTTTAATAAAACTGGATAGAACTGATTTCGACCTTGTTCAAAAGTAGGTGATTTGAATACTTTATTGGTTGAAACTTTAAAGCTAGGCAGCATTTACATGGCTGAATGTAGAACTTTATTATGTTATTACCTATAATAATCCAAAACAATATGATGAATGTGTCTTTCACACAGAAATTAACGCTGTCAAATCCGATGATCTGGTGACCTATTATTGATCCCAATAATTGTTTTTGCTTCTGGTGAACAGCAATCGTACCACATCTCTTCTTATTTGTAAAAGGTTTATTTTGTCTGTGGAAATTGGAAACTTTTTTCCTTAATCATTTCAATATTTATCGATGGAACAAACAAAAAAACAAATGTATGTTATAAAATCCGTTATTGAGAATATCTTTTTTCATTCATGTTTCTAAACTTATCAATGCGAGGCCTTCAGTATATGTCGATAAACTATAAAAACATAAATATTTATTATATTGTAACAAATTAATTTTAATTACATTGCGTGCTTTTTGTGATCTTTCTGATACGGTTGACAGTTTTGGTGTCTCAATTCCTTTTACTAAACTTTCATACAATCTTATCAAACAAACCATTCCCTATCAGTTAATTGTCGTTTGAAAGATCTGATTAGAATGTATTTGCTGCCATTCATATAAAGCATTTTCCTTTAATAAGAAAGGTAAATATGCTAGGTATACTTACTGGAGGTGTGTCAGAATGATTGAAGCTGTACAATGTCTTCTAGACAATATTTATGTATAGTTAGGCCTTTAAGTTTATCACCAGGTTTTCTGTATTCCCAAGTTGCACTCCTCTAATAGCAATATTGTTCCTGTACTGTTATTATTCACAGTGTTTGACCATACTTAGTAAAGATTAATCTAAATTGTATTTAATTGATAAATTTAGTAACATCTACCGTAATGTTAATGATGTTTTTTTGCGTTAAATCATAAAGAATTGTCTGAATAATCCAGATATTTGCCCAAAAGAAACTAACTTTAAATATATCAAATTCAAAGGTTTAATTATTCTCCTTTCCAAGATTTAGATATTTTAGTTTTACAAGTTAAACTCTACACAAACAAAAATTATGACAACCGGGATGATTTTGTCTTTGTTTGTGGAAGGTGATGCTCCTTTTGCACCATCTTACGATGCTAGTATATCACAGCTCGTTCGATTTCCTCGTGTCTGTACTGACTTTTTGGATTTCAATCAAAGTAATTTATGTTTACTAATAAATTAATGAGTCAAGAATTTCGTCAAGTTAAATAACTTAAATCTTTCACTTAATTTTTCCAACAGATACAAAGATTTTGTTTAGAAGTCTGTATCTGTAGAATACTTATTGAAATCTGGACATTACATTTTTATTTTTACGCTGATGTTGTTTTCCTAGTTCGTAAATCAAGATGCGATCCGGGTAAATGTGCGATTACTTGAAGGTTGCCAGTTTAACACTGTGATTTAATCTTACAATTTTTTTATTTCGGTGAAATTTGTTGATTGTGTGATCAGTAAATAACGACCAAACTAAATATCACTGTTATACACATTCACGGTTCTACAGTATGTCGATACCTTCAATTGACATTGGACAAGTATATGTTATTCTCTGATTATTATTTGGATGCGTACTGATTGATAGTTTAGTCTTAGACGCATGCTTTTTTAATAGTTGTTATTGGCTTTGAACTACAGCCTTTGGATGGTGTAAACTTCCCCAAAAAATGGTGTATGGCATATGGTGCAATGATAGAAGGTGTATGGTGTTGTGGTGTATGGTGTAAGGGGAATGGTGTGATGGTGAAACGTTCGACTGAGAATGTTGTGAATGAATGGTGTACGACATTTAAAAATATTCAAAATATTTATAAGAACTGATTTTTAATTTTATACATGTATTTACAATATTATGATCAAAGTTCGTTTTTTAAAATAGATAAATAAGTTTGTAGTCGCACGCTTTCTTTGAAATTAAATTGCATTATGGTGTAATGTGAAAGGTGTATGGTGCAAAGGTGTAACGTGTACGGTGTTAAAGTCTATGGTGTAATGGTGTATGGTGTTAGTGGAAAGTTTACACCATCCAAGGACTGTAGTTTTCAGTAACTGCGAGTATGTCAGATCTGTTTGTGTCTTTGTATCTTTTAAAATGTGCTTTTTATTGATCTGATGAGATAAGATCTTTTCAACAATTCTTTTGTCAAAAAGTGTTGCAGCACTGACCCACGTTAGGGTGCCGAATTGACTCCAGCAAACATGTGTAAACCCGCCACAATTTTTGTGTGCTTGTCACAAGTCAGGAGCCTGTAATTCAATGGTTGTCATTTATTGCTGTCTGGTATATTTGTTTTTTGTTTATTTTTTTAACTTATATCAGGTTAGTTAATTTTCTGGTTTGTATTGCTTTACATTTGTCAATTCGGAGTCTTATATGTAACGTACTATACGGTATGAGTTTTGTTTATTGTTGATGGCCGTGCAGTGAACAATATTTTTCAACTTCTATATCATTTGGTATTTGGTGGAGAGTTGTCGCACCGTTTATATTAAACCTGACATTGTGATATGCACACTAGGTAGAAATGGTGATAGACCTATCTTTTAACATTATGGCGGAAGACATATTTATGTGTATACTTTCAGTGAGAAATATCTGATCTTCTAAGAGGGTGGTGAAGAAAATATCCAGATACAGATACGGACTGGGAATTATTCCACAGTCTCTTATTTTTATATATATCGGCATGTTTGTTTCCAACTAAAATATCATCACAATTTACAGAAAGCCTACTTTTTGCTGCAGAGGCCGTACTCAATGGTGCCCATAGGTCACAGTGTGCTGTAGAGGTGCATGTCCTTTCAGCATACCCTTGTCCTTAATACTATCCCAATGACAACTTCTACTCTGAGACGAACATGTTTTAGCTTCAATTCATGCTGGGGTATTGTTTCTATTCATCTTCGTTATTACATATTTTTTATATGATTTGTATCATCTAACTTGAATTAAAGAAGCAATAATTTGGTTGGTTTTTTTTCAGAATGACAAAAGTAGGTGTGATATCTTTTGTTAAGCTTTATGGAGATAATGCATACCGTTGATAATCGTTCATGTACTTTCTCGGACATTTGTTGTCAAACTTTAGTCTTGCTCGTCATATAGTAAGGTACTGTTACATTTTATAAACTGTATGGTATTGCGTTTACCTTTATGTTACACTTCATAATATATCGTTGTATGTTGATACTAATGTAAAAGGGAATTATCTTATCATTTTTGCGGCAAGAATATTCATTTACAGATGCGGACATTACTAAGAACTGCTTACCGTACCCAATCCATTAGGCATCTGTTTTAAAATAAAACAGTATACAGATACGAAAATTAAATTTGATATATTTTTCAAAATTCCGAACCAATTGTGAGCCAAAACACCAGCAGAAATATTTTGTCCAGAAGAAACTCAAATTTGATCTGTAACTCTAATGATATAACTAAGCATAAAAGTGCGGAAAATAAGATTATTCTTTAAAAAAAACACAGCTTAATTCAGTAATAATGTACATCTATGATAAGTTTATATTTCCCATGAGGCAGCAATTTGTGATTCAAATGTTTCTTTCTTAATGCATGCATCAAAATCTTCATGTGGAGCACAGTGTTTTCCGAAGAATATTCAAACGAGGCTTCCGGGAATTGATTTAGGTGCCAATTAAAAACCTGTACACAATTGATGCTTTTTTGTGATAAGGTAGATGATTTTCCGGTAAATAACTCATGTCAAAATAAAAAAAAAATTGTTTCATGTGTCAGTTTAAAAAATATATAAATAATTTGAAGATATTTTGCGGGAAGTGAGATAATTTTCCTTGAATCTTATAACCTTTTGTCAAAAATTATGGCTTATGAATCTATCTGGCATAAAGACGGTAGACAGCGACCATATTTAAACTCCACATGAATTTATGTTCGCAATATATATTTATATTTGCGCACAACAATATATGCAAACCCATAAAATGTTTTGTATCGAGCACACAACATATTAATTTGTGAACACACAAACTAAAGGTTGGCACAACATACATGCCTAGCCCCACCACATTCTGTGTGTGGTTGTCGAAAGCCAGGAGCTTGTGATTCAGTGATTGTAATTTATTGCTACACAATATATTTTTTTCATTCATTGTTTATTTGTATGTATAATCTAACTTGAATTAAAGAAGCAATAGTTTTTCAGAATGACCAGAGCAGGGGTGATAAATAAAGGCATGAGTAGTATACTGCTGTTCAAAATGCATAAATCGATAGAGAAAAAAAAAACAAATCCGGGTTTTAACATAAAACTGATGTAAACGTACCAAATATAAGAGAACTACGACACAACAGAGACACAACACCGAAACGTAACACACAGAGAAACAATTATAATGTAACAATGGCCATTTCCCTGACTTGGTACAGGGCATTTTATGAAAAAAATGGTGGGTTGAACCTGGTAACATATTTTGTTAAGCTTAAAGGAGATAATGCATACAGTTGATTTTCGTTCATGACCTTTCTCGGACATTTTTCTGAATCATGGGTCTTGCCTGTAATATAATAAGGTATTGTTACATTTGATAAACTAGCATTCTGATGGTACCGGTATTGCTTTTACTATAATATTAGACTTTGTACTACATCGTAGTTTGTTGATGTAGAAGGGAATTTTTATCTTATCATTTGTATTGGCGATTCATTTAAGAATGCGAACATTAATAACAATTGCTGACCGAATCCAATCCATGAGGCATCTGTTTAAATCGTAAAGCAGTTCACTGTTACGTAAACTAAATTGCATATCTTTTTTATTAGAACAGATCAATTGATCAAGAAATCATTTAAAAAAGTGGGCCAAAACAACTGCAAAAATACTTTTATGATATAACTGAGTTACATTTTCAAAGAATCACAGCTTCATTCAGCAATTGTTATAAAAATAAGAAAAAGTGGTATGATTGCCAAAGAGACCAAATGACACAGAAATTAACAGCTATAAGTCACCGTACGAACTTAAACAATGAAAAAACCAATACCGCATACTCATCTGTAAAAGGCCGCGAAATGACAAAATGAAGGTAAAACAATTTAATTGATACATATAACGGCATAATTCATTTATGAACAAAGGAATGAAGGAAAAATAAATATGATACACGAAAGCAAACGAAAACCACTGAATATTGCTTCCAATTTGTTACAGGCAGATACAAAATGTGGCAGGGTTAAACATATTAGCTGGAGATCAACTCCGCCCTCAACAGGGGACAGTGTTGTAATAGTACAACATTAGAACACACTATAAAAAAATTGAAATAAGGTTTAACTCATTAGAATGATTCACATAGAAATACATCTAACAAACACGGAGTGGACGTGCCAGGGTATTTATACATTCCCACAACAAACAGACAATAGTACAGATCTGAGAGGACTCACAGTTACTGACAGGAAGTTCGAAGCAAATAGCAACTAATAAAAAAATCATGCATTTAGGACTTAAACAATGAATATTTTCCATAAGGCGTAGATGTGTTATAGGAATCCAATTGGTTCTTCTTTGGTGAATGCAACGACATCTGTATGTGGGGCATAGTGTATTCTAACGAAGATTAAAACTAAGGTTCCGGAATGTCGTCTCAGGTGTCGATGAAAAAACTATACATTATTAATAATATTTTGCGAGAATTCAGTTAATTTTCCTGTAATCTGACCTCATGTCAAAATGAAACCTTTTAAAATCGATTATAACTTATGAATCTCTCATAACTGAAGACAGTATATAGCACTACCACATTTACACTCTTTTTTGAATATAACTTGCCAACAAATACTTAATACTCAATCATTTACTTGCCATTCGACTGGGTCTGTGTACACTATATATGCAATGTAACTTGCAAAATCCAAAATGTTGTATGCCTCCTTCAGTGTCGATGTGGCATGTAGTATGTTGGCGAGACAGAGAAGCCATTCAACAAACGCATAAATGGTCATCGCAGTGACCACACTTGCAAGCCCTACCTATCCGTAAGTCGTCATTTGAGATTACCTGGGCATGCCCAATCTGATCTCAAAAACCTTACCATCACAATCATAGACCACAACAAGGGTTGGTCGAAGGTCGACAGAGTCTCTCGTGAAATATTTTGGATAAGAAAATTGAGGACAGTTTCCCAAGAGGGCATAAATGTAAACACATAGAATGAGTCATTCACTTTCCTGTCATCACTTGTTTCCAGTAACTCCGGCTTCCGCACTGAATTTACAGTTTAAATTTAAAAAATCATACCAGTTAAAATCACAGGGCTCCATTCATTTCGCATTGATGTACAAGTACGTAGCCACGTTCAATTCATGTGTACCTTAATGAATAAAATTTCACTTATTTTGCCACATTATTAAACTGCTATTCGTTTGGGAGGCTAAAATATGTGATTTCTGTTGAAATTGCCCTATCGTTGTCAAATTTCAAATATTATACCAACTTGGATCGGTTAAGGCATTTTTTTTAATTTAAAATGTGCTATCCATGCAGTAGTTGTTACATCTCAACTGCCCCCACCTTTGTAAATTTAGAGTTGTGTCAGTTCACATCGCAAGTAACTATTTTTATTTTGGAATATCTTTGTAGTCTTTGTGCCATGTTTGGAACTTTTGACATTGTACCAGCGTCTGTGATGTTTGCTTAAATTGTATTAATTTTCAAGATTTTGATAGTGTCTCAGTTTGAATATACTGACATGATCCATTTGACATCGTGCTATTATTGAAGAAGGTCATACCCAACTATATCAGTCCTATTCAGGACCGATAACTCTGTCGGTAGATACTATCGGGTATACAATATTGTTAAAACCAGACCAATGGTATTATACGTCTCTGTTGGAATATATGCAATAACTCTTTTTTTACACAATTTAAACTTTATATCGATTCAATGCCTGGATTTAGCTTTAAATATCGTATTAAAAAATAAAAAACAATAAAACCATATTCAATGGTCGAAATTCATTTAGATTTAATTGTAATCGGAATATATCTTTGAAATAAGTATAGAAACATATAAATATTTGAATGCCTTTTAAGCAAAAAATATTTTTAAAGAAATTTTCATAATATTCATATTTTCTTAAGTTTATTTTGAAACATACTTCTTCTGATTTGACACGGGAAGGAGAAGATATTTATTTGTACATTTATGAAAACTTTTGTATATCACAAAATTTAAACTCTGGTAATACATGTACATACACACTGACAGGATGTGAAATGTCACCAGGTGGTTGCTTTTGGTTTGCACGTCTACCTGTATATTATGATGTAACATTATAACCCAAGTTAGATTTCACCTGTTCGGTCAAGGAATGAAGTTTTAAAGGTATAGAATATTTTTCCTTTATAATTGGACATTTTTTTTCTCTTAGCATGTTAGGATGAAAACATTTTTTTTTGTTCTAAAAGGAATGTTTAAATGTATTTCTAAAGAAAGATAGAATATACAGAAAACTTGAAAAACACCTTTTAAAAAAGAAGAGATTTCTTTTTATTATAGATATAGTAAACTATTTTCTGGTAACAGTATCACCTGGATGAATATCTGTCAAAATAAATGTTCCCGTGTCACACTTAAAATATTTCTTTTTTGTAAAGAAATTTTGAAATCAATGATATCGAAATATCATATATAAGGGAAATAACAGAAACACCAGAAATTCTTTATGAAAAATTAGATATAATCTAGGAAAGTCTTACTATAGAAATCATTGAATTGATGCAACATTTCCATATGATACATCAGCCGCCATTTTGAAAAATCTCGGAAAATTCCCTTTTTTAAATCGATGTTTGACCGAATTTGCCCTGAAATTAAACTGTTTAAAGTAATATTCATCGCCAGCTATATGTTTGAATATACTTACTCGATTTGCAAAGTTTGTTTTTTATATACTGAATTCTTTCAATTGTTGTAAAAGTGGACATGGGTATCAGTAATTTAGCATTGAGTCAACGGAGAAATGACGAGAAAAAGTGCATGTTTTACGATTCCGATTTGACCGAATTAAATCAAAAATTAAACTGTTAGGACCAACATTGTTTAATAGAAATATGTCTGAATATCAAGGATTGATTTGCAAAAGTAAGAAAACGGGTCAGGTTTAAGAGAAAATAAAACTTTATTGAAGCATATATGCATTTTATATGGGAAAATATAATACAAAATGGCGACTATTATACGTCACAAAAGTCACGTGATGTCCAACTTAGTTGGATATGTTGTCTGTTATCAGAAATATCTAATATTTGTTTCATTTTATAGTTATTTGGCAATGTTGTACCCTTTTTGACTTGTTAAATGCGTTTAAACAATACATTTATATGGCATGCAAATACGGATTTTTTGTGTTATTAAAATTTGCTGTTACAAAATATTAGAAATTATTATAAATTAAGGAATGTATCTCCCTCATGCAAAGCTCTCATTCCTTTCACGGATCTGGCTTTACTTTTTGTACCTTTTGGATTATAGCTCTTCATCTTTTATATAAGCTTTGGATTTCAAATGTTTTGGCTACGAGCATCGATATCACTGAAGAGACATGTATTGTCGAAATGCGCATCTGGTGCAAGAAAATTGGTACCGTTAATTTTATTACTACCACTGGGTCGATGCCTCTGCTGGTGGACTATTAGTCCCCGAGAGTATCACCAACCCAGTAGCCAGTACTTCGGTACTGGCATGAAAATATGGATTTTTTGTGTTATTAAAATTTGCTGTTACAAAATGTTAGAAATTATTATAAATTAAGGAATGTATCTCCCTCATGCAAAGCTCTGATTCCTTTCACGGATTTGGCTTTACTTTTTGGACCTTTTGGATTATAGCTCTTCATCTTTTATATAAGCTTTGGATTTCAAATGTTTTGGCTACGAGCATCACTGAAGAGACATGTATTGTCGATATGCGCATCTGGTGCAAGAAAATTGGTACCGTTAATTTTATTATATATAGCGAACAACCTATAATTAAAGCCCACAATATTTTCCATATAAAATACACAAAATATTAATTTTTGCGCACTGTTTATTATATTGAGCACTCAAAAATATATATTGAGGTTACTTTTACTTTCAGTTTTCAGTATTATTATTATTATCAGGGAGAAATTAATTTCTGCATTTCAACATAAAGACGAAATATCATGGCTTGTACAGGGCCGATGGATTTAAGATATATGATGTAACATCAGTTGAAATAAAAGATTATTTTAGTTTAGCAAACAATAACAATCCCTTCAACCATAAAATTTTAAACTACAAATGTATTCATAGATATTATTGTAACTAAAGTTCAAATATTTACCACATATGTCATTCATGACTTGGAACAAATTTGAAAGAAACAAATGTTCTCTATTTGCATAGAAATAGCTGTCCTTCACAGCATGTTTTACGCGGATTTATTAAAGTTGAAGCAAAATGGCAGATCGGAAACAACAATGACCATAACAAATTCATGCAAATCTAACAAATGTTGATCAGGGTAAGGATAACACAAAATCTATGTTAAAGTGAAGCTCTGTAATTGCTCACTGCTTATGCTTGGTTCGCTGCGTCAGAACAAGGTTGTGACCGTATTCAAAATTGTTACCTCTGACGCGAACTATAAACGGACTGTTTGTCATTAATTAAGACTTGTTTGGGCGCATACTGACGGGATTATAGGCTGACTCCTGCTTTCTGTTTATCCGTTAAAAATAAATAAATCGGAGAAATTATACCCTTCCTTATCAGAGTAACGAGTTGTGATACATATAAGAAATCGCCATGATCAGTAATTGACTAAATGCTTTAACGTTTAATGGTACCTTTAAAAAGTATGTAAATAAAGGCAACATGAGTATACTGCTGTTCAAAACTCGTAAATCCGTAGACAAAAAACAAAATCGGGGTAACTAACTAAAAATGAGGGAAACGCTTAAAATATAAGAGGAGAACAACGACACAACATAAAAATGTAACACACAGCGAAAAAGACTAAGCATTAGACAAAATCCGATGTTGTTAACTCTCTTGGGACATTCAATGCTTTTTCAAACCATCCAATGGCTATGGGTTTTTTTATTAACACATTTTAACACCCCAAGTTTTTGGTGGGGTTCGTGTTGTCTTTTCTTTAGTCTTCTATTATGTGTCATGTGTACTATTGTTTTTCTGTTTGTTTTAAGCCATGGCGTTGTCAGTTTGTTTTAGATTTACGAGTTTGACTGTCCATTTGGTATCTTTCGTCCCTCTTTTTTTAACAGTTTCTGAAGGATTCTTCTTAAATGCATACGTTCCTTATTTGTTTCAAAAGGTAAACGCAAGCAGAGTTTTAAAAATATCTGGAATATCTTGTCTACATGAGAAGTGTGTTTTGAGTTTGTGTAACAATTCTTGGAAAATAATTATTTTTCCATCACATTTTTATGACTTAACTTAAAACAAAAACAGCATTTTTGGCTGTATATTTCAAAATAAATAAATCATCGGTGATTTGTTCAGAAAAACTGGCTCATTTTCACACATAATCAAGCATAATGTCATTATTAAAACTAGGGGTCCATAAACTCGTTTTCAATATAAATCGGTCTGAATGATAAAAATCATTCAAAGATGCATCTTTTCTCGATATGTCACGGTTCAACGTCGCGATAAACAACATTTTACGATAGCGACGTCATTACCTTCCTTGTAACTGTATCGTATGCCTTTAACTAACACAGTTTGTTTTCTTTTTGATCTATATTCTCAATATACAAATGAGTTGAAAAAAAAATAAATATTAAAAAATGGAAATATTAAATGTAAGAACTTTTAAATATTTCGGATAACAGATAACTTTCATCAGTTTGATTTTGATGGAGGATATCTGTTATCCGAAATATTTATAAATACATTGTATTCACATTTAATATTTCCTTTGTTTTAATATCGGTGTTGATTTATACACTTTTTGAGGCGTTTTTTTTATTTGTATGTATTGTGTACAGCTATCGTTACTTGTTTATATTATTTTCGTTTGGGCTAGTATTATATTTTCCTCCTGGTTTATATAATCCGTTCATCCTAGTTCGACTCTTCAAATTTCAAGAGTCAATCCTAAATGGAGGTTAATTATATGGCCTTCCAAATACCGTTTCGATTCCTATCATCACTGCAGAGACATTAATTGTCAAAATCCGGATATGGTATACCATTTTTGCATCTCTTGTTTGTGTTATCGCAAGTTGATTGTTTTCTATTTGGTATCAAATTAATAATTAAGATCCATTTTGTGACATCTGAAGATCCGTTTATTTGACAATCGCCATCAGCAGTGTTTAAGAACATTCGTTGTTCGACCTGCTAGTCAAATGCGTTTAATAAAAATATACTTTTTAAATTTTTTGGTCTTTTTGAAAATGTTTTTTGAACTGTGTTTAGTCCCCTCTACCAAGAAATTTGTTTTGCATCCACACGTTTAAAAATTGCGGCTTTTATCCAACGCAATCATAGCTTTTAAAGTTGTTTTCAATATATATATATATATATAAATATGTCTAGAAACTTTACAACGGGTGCACTTACGGATGGGGTATCCATAAATGCGTCCAAATAGCATATACAATGAATATATACAAACACGTAAGAGATATCCATATGTTATTATTTGATTATGAAATAAGACATCTTACATTACAGAAAGAACATATTTATGTAGAATATAAAAATAGAAATCCAACTAAGAGTAAAAAAAATCAAATTGTACAAACAAATCATATTTAAACTTTAGGTTCCAATACAAATGATTTATGAGAGTACATTTCGTTCCATATTTTTTACTTAAATAGTCCATATTTTTACTAATATGGGGATCATCTTCATAACAATAATCACCTATCAGTATGTGTATTTTATCGTAGAATAGATACTATGTGCAGCAGCGGCGGCCTTGAAAGGTAGATCCTTGGTATTCATTTATATCAGTAAAGTATTCAGTTCGTACAGAAAATTATTCAGAACCCTCAAGTAGGAATGTTTAACGAACCGTCAGATCTACATGAACACATTCTTTAAGTACGACTCTCGATTAGATTCAAATAGTTTGTTCGTGTGAACAATTTCTGTCTTTCAGACTTCAAGTTCTGCAAGATCGACAAATACGGCTGGATTCCAGGTGCAAAATTAAATAGAGAGAAACATCTAAACTGCTTTTATTGTTTGTTATCTGATATTCCCTCCACAAAAAAACCTTCCAAGAAAGTGTTTAAATATATTCCAGTTAACATTCGAGTTGTAAAAAATTATCTAGAACAACCATACTATACAAATTGGTCATATAATGTGGATAATTTAATCCCCTTTGAAGCGTAAGGGATTTTAGCTCTTTAAATACCATGCGGACATATTTTCCTTGTTTCTTTACCTTGAATCCAAGCAAAATAAGACCCCCTTTGTCTATCAAGAACATCTTTTTATGGTTTCCTGTCTATTCATATACACCTATTAACTGGGTGTGAGGGTAATAGAAAGTTTTTTTTGTCCCTGAGATACCAACTATTACTCGAGGGAAAGCCGAGAGCAACAGTTAGTGTGTGAAGGGACAACTAACTTGCTCTTACCCGCACAATCAGTGATTATGTGTTTTTTTTATACTGAACAACAGTCATGAAGTGTTTTTTATATACCAAATTAAATAATTATCTAAAAGTGTACAAATATCATCTGAAAGAAAAGAAACAAAATGTCACATAACGTGACATGCAAAAGATGAACTAAACGGTGTTTTTTCTACAGTTCTTTTATTTGTAAATATTTCCTTAATTCCAATCAAGACTAAAATACTTGTGTTAGATTTTCAGTCCATATGATAAATGTAAGCTAAAGTACACCAAACAAAATTTCACTTTTAGAATACGACTACAGAACCAATATTATGATTAAGTTACTATATTTTCGATCTTTAAAAAATGCATGCGAAGATGTTTCCTCTTTTATAATTGCTTCTTGTAGGTGAAATTACAATCCACACAAACAGATTATACCGTTTACAGTATTAGAGTTTGACGTTGCCAAGCAAAATAGTCAAGAGATCATTATTTTCCAATGAAAAATAAGCATGAAAAAGTACGGGAAAGATGATTATGAAACTATTAACCAGGGTAATAGTCTTTGAAAACTATTGACTGGCAAATAGACTGTGGAATGAAATAGCACAACTATTTCATTATATTTTATATAGAAAAAACATACTGAGGTATAATAAACGGTTCTAAAGTTTCTACATACACCCTGACGTACGATAGTGTGTGTTTGAACGTTCATGATGAAGGAAAATCCAGAAATCGTATGCACGCCTAAAAATTTAAAACGTTATTTTCGTTCAATGCTTTAAAAATATCATGATATTCTACGCGCAACAATTTCGGGGGGATGAAAGGAAAACAATAGGGAAATCTTGTGAATCATCTATAAGACAGAAAAAGTGTATATAAATTGCAGTCTCAGGACTTGAGAAAACGTACATTATAAGAGAAGGGACATATGAATTGAGATTTGAAATGCAAAGAGGTCACTACAAGAGGACAAGGAGAAAGGCAAATTTTAGCCTAAAAAAGTCGCTTAATAGCAGGTTTGACTCGTTTGAAGAATAATTGAAAAATAAGGATTTGCTGAAGAAAATATTGTCACTAGAATTAATACCCTCAATCTTCAGTCCCCAGAAAGTTTTTGACATTTTTCTTCCATACATAAGTGATCCAGCTTAGTTATTTCATCATTTATCATATTTATATTTCCTGTGCTCTGTGAAATGCTCACAAGAACAACATTTAATCTTCCCATTCACTGTCTGTACTTCTATCTATTTCTCAAATTACCAGTCATTTAAATACGTCACAACATCGATCCCTTCGGTTTATGTTCAATATTGCTTTTTCTTCTTTTTTTTTGAATACTTCGAATATTTCTAGGGTGGAACAGACCAATCAACACATACTACGCATCGTATAACGTCAGTGCATAGTAACCAAGTAAGTATTTAAAGCCAAATTTATTTAAAGGCAATCATATTGGAATGCTTTTCGAACTGACAAATATGATTATATTTATCATATTTTTATGTATGCACACTATGTTAAATGCTGTCCTTAGTGAATCAAGATTTAAGTTGAGTTCAGCGCACAGTAAACCTGAATATGACAACAAGTATGAAGTAGAGAATGCCATTGAAATCTATCAAGCTAAATTTGTAATGGAATGCGGTATTAAATGTGTATCTAATACGCGTTGTTTATCATTCTTCTACAACAATCTGACAGGCATGTGTATTTTACACTCAGATCCGTTCACCTATACCGTGATGTCATCTGCAACGAAAGGGTGGAAATTTTACCTTTCACAAGAACGTAAGTCTACATAAATTTATAAACCAGTAGCTTCGCATATTGTCTGGTTTACAAAAGTGTAACCCCAGTACCTATGCTGTGTGTATTTACAACCACTAGGTCGATGCCACTACTGATTGACAAAACATTGATTGTTTTCGAAGAATTAGGGGTTTTCTACTCCAAGGTTGGGCCCTCAACGCTCTCCAACTTTCTAAAAATTCTTGACATGGTAATGACAGTATGAACATTGTCTAAAAATTTCTCGACACTTCCTGTTTCATCTGATAAGAGTCTGGATTAGTCTCGACCAATTCTTGACTGTCTTAAATTTGTCTCGATCTGTCTTGAAATATTCTTGATATTCTTAATAATGTATGAATATGTCTTGACATATTCCTGACGCTCTAAATATTTTCTGAATATGTCTCGACACATTCTTGACAGTCTTAAATATGTCTTGACACTATCTCAACAGTATACATTTCACCTGAAACGTGAACAGACTTATTCTGTACTGTTTATGACATTCTATTGCTGTTATATACTCCTTTTTATTACTGCTAAACTACACTTTGAAGAATCAAGGATAAATTTGGTATAGTAAGATACCCTTTTTTGAGAATCGCATGAACTCATTAAATCATGTATATCGGTTATGTAGAGACAAATCAAGGTAAAATAAAACAGAGGGAATCGCATGAACTCCTTAAATCCTGTATATCGATTATATAGAGACAAATCAAGGTAAAAAACAGAGGGAATCGCATGAACTCCTAAAATCATGTATATCTATTATGTAGAGACAAATCAAGGTTAAAAAACCCGGAGAGAATCGCATGAACTCCTTAAATCATGTATATCGATTATGTAGAGACAAGTGAAGGTAAAAAACAGAGGGAATCGCATGAATTCCATAAATCGTGTATATCGATTAAGTAGAGCCAAATCAAGGTAAAATACAGAGGGTATCGCATGAACTCCTTAAGTCATGTATATCAGTTTTGTAGAGACAAATTAAAGTAATAAACAGAGAGAATCGCATGAACTCATTAAATCATGTATATCGATTATGTAGAAACAAATCAAGGTAAAAAAACAGAGGGAATCGCATGAACTCCTTAAATCATGTATATCGATTATGTAGAGACAAATCAAGGTAAAAAACAGAGGGAATCGCATGAACTCCTTAAATCATGTATATCTATTATGTAGAGATATATCAAGGTAAAAATAGAGGGAATTGCACGAACTCCTAAATTCATGTATATCTATTATGTGGAGATAAATCAAGGTAAAAACAGAGGTAATTGCATGAACTCCTAAAATCATGAATATTTATTATGTAGAGACAAATCAAGGTAAAAACAGAGGGAATTGCACGAGCTCCTAAATTCATGTATATCTATTATGTGGAGATAAATCAAGGTAAAACAGAGGTAATTGCATAAACTCCTAAAATCATGTATATCTATTATGTAGAGACAAATCAAGGTAAACAAAACACAGAGGGAATCACATGAACTCCTAAAATCATGCATATCAATAATGTAGAGACAAATCAAGGAAAAACAAAGGGAAACACATAGACTCCTTAAATCATGTATATCGATTGTGTAGAGACAAATCAAGGGAATTGCACGAACTCCTTAAATCAAACGAGAGTTGGAATATCATGAATAATCCCCCGTGTAGTTTAATTTTGATTTATTTGTATTAAACATTTAATTAATTGTTTTCACTTGGAATATAAGTCGAAGTAACTGACACATAGCATTTAGATTGTTGCCACTCGAGAAACTACTATTCAAAATTGCTTTACTATAATAGGTGTCTAGGTGTTTAAAATGTGACCAAGTGTCTCTTTTTATTTTTGTAATTTATTTTTATTTCATCTGAAAATACACCAAGTATATATTCTGATATATAATTATATAGTTATTTCATAATACATATATTGATTTTAAATTTTTCAATAACAGTCTAAAATTAAAAAGTTAGTTATGCTAATTGGTCTAAATTTTCTACTAGATCATACACATCTTTTATCACTCTGGATTAGAATACCTGAATATGATGCTGATAAGGTAAATGATGGCCTTCTCCTCTAGCCATATGCATCACTCCCTATACAATGATGTTGAACATGAGAGGTACATGTCCCAGGAGAGGCCACCAGAGATCATTAACAGATAACATGTTGGACAACATGTTGGACAGAGTCACATAATAAATGTCTACCTAAGTCAAGGGGAGATAATTCAAATACAATCAAACAAAAACTAGTATATCAATATATATATATAACAATATCAATAAACATAGATAGTACTTTTAAGATGCACACAAATCACTGTCCAGTTGTGATGTTCATCAACATATAATTAATTCTACATGAACTATTATAAAGCCTTAAGTAAGTACGTACAAAATAGAAAGATCTCTTCTCACATGTGAACTATGTTTTTAATTAATTCCCATTCACAATCAAATTTCTCTCTTGCTCTAGGGGATCTTGAAAAAAGAGGTAGCTATTTTTTCTATTTGGTAGGAATTTTTAATCATAGCTATGACACCCGTAAGAGTCGGTAATGAAGAATTAAAATGACAGGTATAAATGTAATATTTAACCAGAATAGTGAATAAGTTTAGGGAAATATCCCAAGACTCTGACCAAAGAACAATGTTTTCCACATTAAGAATTAAAGTTAAATTATTTTCAACTTGAAAAAGTGCTGCGATTTCTAACCACAAATTTCTAACTAGGGTACATTCCCAGAAAAGGTGACTTATAGTTTCTTTAGTTTCATTACAGAAACTACATCAATTAGTTTCTTCCAACCCATATTTCTGCAATAATGCATTTGTAGCGAGAGTTTTATGTAAAATCTTAAACTGGAACATACTAAATTTGTTGTTTTTAGTGCAACAAAAGGGTAAACTATAAATGAAATCCCAATTTTCTATATGAGTGCCTAGTTCCTTACACATTTTGTCTTCTTGTTTTGTAGGACGTTCTGTATACATTGACAAGATTTTTTTATAAAAGAACTGACATGACTTTTTTTTTGCGTAATTTTCTCTGAAGTAGTGATTAAATTTTTCCAGTCTTTTGGTATCCTATGCAGCAAAGAGTGGTATTCCAAGAATATAATATTAAGATTATATTTTTCGCAGAATTCCTTTAAAGTAAAAACTTTACTGTTTTCATCAAGTAAATCACCTATAAAGAAAACTCATGATTCAACCCACCTCTGGTAACTGACAGTTTTATTATTAATTTTCAAACTCTTGTTTAGCCATATGGATTGTTACATGATCCCTTCAGCAGTGTCATTAGTAACAGTGTTTAGGATATTCCAGTTTAGTAAAATATCTTTCCAGAAATTATTATAATTTGAAGAAATCTTTCGGATACCATCAGGGGTCATCAACCATATTGTGTCTGCTCCTAATTTGTTGTAACAATGTTTTCCATGGGGATATATTCAAGGGGTCTAAAAGTTTATTTATCATTGTCATCTTTAATGAATAACAAAAGCATCTTATATCTGGCATTTTCAACCCCCCATTTTCAATTAACCCTATCATAACTTTTCTTTTAATCTTGTCTGGTTTTCCTGACCACAAGAAACTTAAAAAAAATATTTTGGATTTATTTTATTTTATCATCCAGCGGGTTTGGCAAAACTGTCAATGATTGAATTAGAATAGGTAGAGCAAGTGATTTAAGGACAGTGATCTTTCCCATATATTTTAAATCTCTATAAACCCAGGAATTTAGCAGGCTCTTTTGGACCCCACAATTTATCTTTTGGGTTTGAGTTGCTAAAAAAGAGGGGAGCTTTCCTGTCGGTCACAGAATTTGTTCTCATCTTGATTCAAAAACATTATTCGTTTTTTTAGAATAACCCAAAAACATTTTTTATTCAAATTTGAGTGTTGAATTTTATAATTTTAATCAAAACAAAATTGCGATAACTCCTTCCTGAAAAGAAAATAAATTAAGATCTATATTGTGCATGTCTGTTTAAAATCCATTTCATTAGACCAATGATTTCTATAATAATTTTCTTTTAACCTTTGGAATGGTCACCTGATAAGTTGTATGGCTGCTTACAGGTAAATCAGTAATTTCTATTTGACAGTTCCGTGTTTTTTTAGTGTGGAATACCTTTATTTTATGGGAGCATCCTGTCCATGTGTAATACTTAATATATATTCCAACAGATGACATTACACAAATTTTTCTTCTGTTACATGAATGCTTTGTTTATCATCATAATTTGCCATTTATATAAACTACATTGTTGTACAATAATTATTTACCATATTAACATTTAATATTATGAATGAAGAATGCAATATGTATACAGTATGATTGGTTTTAATCATTTGATAAATAAGATTTAGGAATCAAAATTTGATTTTTTTTTAAATCCACATTTAAATTGTTTTATATCAACACACTCACATTTAAATTATTTTATACTAAAATTGAGAAAGGAAATGGTGAATGTGTCGAAGTATACGTTAGATTTCATAGCCAAATTTGCATTTATAAAAAAATTTAGATACCCAAATTTTCAATTATTTTACATGCCTAACTTTTATATTTCATGTAAGTAGTGTAACTTAAAACAACAGTATATTATGTAAAGAGAAATACAAATTAAAGTTATATCATGAATATTGGTCATGATTTTTAAAACTCAGAACTGTCAAGTAAATTTAAGACACAGTTCAAAATGTTCAGAATATGTCATACTTTTGGAGAATGTCGAGTAATCATGGTAATAGTTCATGCAAATCAAAACAAAACTGGTCTTTTCAGACTTTTTGACTTTTGTAGTTCATGATACCGATTTTCCTCAAATTTGACCTACCGAATTAAGTCTTTTCACCGAGTTTTTACTTACATGACGAAATAAATAGGTAACACATGTGAAGCAAATATATTTATCCTTCCTGGAATACCTGACATAACCCCTGTTTTTGTTGGGATTAGTGTTGCTAAGTGTTTAGTTTTCTATGTTGTGTTTTGAATAATGTAAGCCGTTTAAGTAATTTTTCAATATTTTTTGGCCATTGCTTGTTAGTTTGTTTTCTACTAATGAGTTGAATATCCCTTTGGTATCTTTCGCCTCTCTTTTTGAATCATATGAAATGAAAGTAAATTTTTATTATAATTCATTAAGGATGTTTAAATCAACATGTTCTGAGATGGTGTTTCAGGGAAACCACATTACATTTCTTCTGAATGGTTTGTTGTTCATAACCTGATCTTTAGTTTTTTGGACAGGCAGAAAGCAAATATCGTAACTCATTCAGAAAGCTTTAACGTACTTAAAATAATGGACAGGTATATTGGATGAATAATTTCCGTTCTTCTGAAAAATGTGCGGTACATGTCTATAACTTTAATTATGTAAACAAATACTAAAAATTTTGTAACTAATTTGTAAGATTAAACTATCCCAAATAAAAAGCAAATGGTGAAGCAGAGTAGTAAAACAATAGTTTATAGTTTTGATAGCTCTTCTTAGTTATTTTACATGAAAGATAGTAACAATGTTTTCAGTTAACTGCTAGTAGTCTGTTGTTATTGATGTATTATTGTCATTTTGTTTATTTTCTTTGGTTACATCTTCTGACATCAGACTCGGACTTCTCTTGAACTGAATTTTAATATGCGTATTGTTATGCGTTTACTTTTTTACATTGACTAGAGGTATAGGGGGAGGGTTGAGGTCTCACAAACATGTTTAACCCTGCCGCATTTTTGCGCTTGTCCCAAGTCAGCAGCCTCTGGACTTTGTTAGTCTTGTTTTATTTTAATTTTAGTTTCTTGTGTACAATTTGGAAATTAGTATGGCGTTCATTATCACTGAACTAGTATATATTTGTTTCGGGCCAGCTGAAGGACGCCTCCGGTTGCGGAAATTTCTTGCTACATTGAAGACCTGTTGGTGACCTTCTTCTGTGTTTTTTTTCTATGGTCGGTTTGTTGTCTCTTTGACACATTCCCCATTTCCATTCTCAATTATATATGATACCTTTGTCAGGTTGTGTTATAATTAGCCCTGGCTCAGTTATTTCACTTGATAGATAGAAAAAATGTTCAGATATTTTTATGGTGGTGTGATATGTATAGCCCTGTCTCAGTTATTACCTGACAGTATGACGCGAAATCAAGGTCATACATCAAGGTCAAATATATTAAAATTGATAATCATGACCCTGATTCCGCGCCAAAGTACGGGAATACAAAATAAACGGCTTTGTCTGAAATCTTGAAATATTCAATGAATATGACATTACACACAATTCTATGCCCAGACAGGTTGATAGAATTGTTACACGGGTTTCTCTGATTGGTGAGGAGTACACAATTTAATCCCTGCAAACGTTAACAGTCCAGCTAACTCGGGTCCCTCAGACATTGTAAGTGGTATACTATTTAATCTCTTCCAACGTTAACATTCGGGATAATATGTTTTTGACTTACACTATAAGATAAAAGTTTATCTTGTTTTTCATATGGAACCTGTTTATAAAATTAGTTGTTTTAAATATCCGTCAATATATTTTTTTTAATTTAAAAATTGTTGTGACCTTAGTAAGTTTACACTTGTTTTGCCACGACAGTGTTGTTTATTTACCTTCTCGTTGATGAAAATCCCAGATAATCCTCATAAACATTTTAGAATTACGAAACTATTTCAGCTATTTCAGCTATTTCAGTGTTTTATTCCAAACCATGTTAATTACAGTTAATAACCATTTTACCAGGTGCCGGTCGCTGTTTGGTTAATTTGTTCTACTACAGAGAACTGGACTTGTGTTATAAATTCGAAACGCCAATTCTAGTATCCCTTGTTCATGAAGATTTCGTGTGTCCAGGAAGTGAGCTCATGCGTATTGATTCCAATGAAAGACAAGATTATATCAAGCTTGTTACAGGTAATAAAGAACTAAAAAAAATGAAAACATCAGGTTATAAATTTTAATGCGTCCAAAGCGCTATTCTGGATTTACCTTCGTCGGGAACACTCAGAACCGTATATTTGAAAGCCAAGGGTTTGTAATACCGAAAAGTTACTTAATATGTGTAAGTAATAAATCACTTTACAAACATGAAGTGTTATAATTATGAAAAGAATGCAATAAGATTACAGAAAAAAACAAGGAAAAAATAGTTCTTTATAACAAAAAATCTTAAGATTTCCAAACAGAATCAGTTTCAATCATTTCCAATTACACGTTAAAAAAATCAATTTCCTTTACTACCTTAAACAAAAATAATATTTCGAGATTTCCTTTCCCACAATGTTTAAAAAGAGTCATCTCAGATACTCCTACAACAACTTTATCTTTAATACGTTTCAAGTTTTGCTGGATGTTACTACGTCTTTTAAAATATCATTCGTACTCTCATAACATCACTAAGATTTTGAGAACATTTACAAGAAGGAGTAGTTTCTGGACTGTTAACCCAATCTTTATTTTTTTTTAAGTCAGTGGTTCAAAATTCACGATGACAGCGGCCATGAAAGTACTCTGTTCTTGGTATTCATCAGAGATCTTTAGCAATATATGTAGGAATAATAACCCATGATTGAAAAAGGCCCCAATGAAGTCAATGGGTAAAAAGTCAAAAGTAACGTTTCAACAGCATCAAATGTTTTCGAATAATATCTTTTGAACCATTCGTCTAAAACGTTTGTTCAATTCACCTAGGAAACCTCTTTTGATTAATTATACTTAAGAGAACACAATATCGTTAATAAAATAAGAATGTATCACTCACGCAAGGGTAAAAAGTTTGGTTTGTGATACTTTTTGTGGCAGCTGTGTGAAAGGTCACGTATACTGTAATTTTAGCGAAAAACGGTTTCTTCTCCACCATATGAACAAACACCCGAGATCGGCCTATGCAAGATTGGTGCTTCCGTGATAAGCAAATTTGGGAACACTTATTTTTTACATGCATCAACTAAATTAAGTCCTGAATGGATTATACAACATACAAGGATTTCTTTCCCTAATTTATAATTAATACAGACATACTTTTATTTCAGCTGACATCGGCGGAGTGTACAGTCTTGGAATATGTATACAAGGTAAAGAGACAGATGGAAAATGGATGTACAATGATGGATCTACAATGGAGTATTTCAGTTGGGAACCAAATGAACCAAGTGGAGACTCTAACATTATCATCATGTTTCGGAAAAATCAACACAAATGGAGGAATCCTAGTGTTACAAACACATGTACCTATATGTGTGAATATCGATCACCTAACTAAAGTTGCTTTGCTTAAGCTTTTCAAGACAAAGAAACACTTTATCTCTTCTTCAAGTTTCACTTTTCTACGTTTCTTTTTGATACTAATTATGAAAATTAATTGAGAATATACTAATGCTTACAATTTTTCTATAATATCCAATTCATATACTAAAAAAATCAAGCTGGTATCGTTGGTACATTTTGTACTTTTACGAGCGCATATGCTACCACAAGATTACCGGGACGTTTATATCTGAATACTACTGCTACTAAGTTTATTCATGTAAGCCATAAGTTTTTTGAGATTTTCACACTGGTCCAGGGCCATTTTCTATGTTACCCCCTGTATTTTAATTTAATTTAAAGCAATGCATTCAAATATACTTAAATAACCTCTAGAAAAAATGTGTTAATTTCTTAAAACATTACAATTTTTAATTTACGATTTATCTCCGCTGGCTCCATTGTACTGTCTAATCAACAGTTGGCGTAACGTAACTAAAATGTGAGCCATCATCATCATCATGCGAATAATGCAATAGAACAACAAAATAAAAAACTATATCAAAACTTCATTTAAAAGATAGATATTCCAAATCTGCAGCATGCAAGTATTTGATCAACCTTCAACTTGGAAGATTTTATTCGTATGACATCATGTGTCGTAATGACGCTTATCCATATGCTCTTCAATAAACTAATTTTTCCGTTTGCTAGTTTTTGCTGATCTGTCCTTAGTCTTCTTACATATATATTTCTTAACATTTTGAACCTGGTAGTTTTAATTCGAATGACATTACGTCCCTGATCAATTTTAAATAAATTAAGGTAGATACATGGTATACCCGCATATGCCGCCATCTTGGATTGTATAATCACAGTAAAAAATCGGTCTAGTTATTTGACTAAATCTGCAAATTTGGAGACAGATTTGCAATTTAAAGGTTAGACTGTTTGATAATATAAAGAAAAGTTGGTAATTTATTTTATAATTCAAAATATTTAAACAAATATATTTGTTTTTGCTTTTAGAATCATTTCTTTCAAATGAGTCATGTAAGGGAAGATAACTCTTTTAGTAAAAAATTTATACTAGACTAATTGGGACATTTTTTCATTTTACTTGTAGCAAGAAAACAAGTTCGGTGACACTATTTTTTCTTTTTATTTTCTTAAACTATAGTACAAAACCTTTCACAATTTATTTAAAAATGCTATCTCATAGATTTTTTTTTATACACACAAATGTGTTTTTCCATTAACAATCTAACCAAATTTAGGCAATTTTCAACGACACATAGCTTGAAAAATAGCACGGTGACCCATACTTTTTATTACATTTCTGAAAAAATCATACTAAAATGTTCATTTTGGCTAAGTATAAGAAAATTCTGTCTCAAAAAAGATTTACTTATGATCTACCTTAAATGCTCTTCTTCTCCTCCTCTGCCCATTAACTGTACTGTAAAACTAACAAACTTTAGGCTTCTTATACTTAAATTTCACAAATTCCTTAAACAAAAGTGTTACTTTGCAGCTATATTGTGATATCTGAAAGATATGTTTGGCACTGTATCCTGTTCTAACAGTTCAATTCGTCGGCAAAGTACGTCCTTAATCGATTTAAAACCATGATTTTTTCGACCATGTTGGATTTTTCAAAATAGCGTCTTTGTCATCAATTATGTTCATATTTCAAATAAATTTACCTTTCTTATAATTTTTTTGGAAATAACTTTAATAATATTTATTTTTTGATGCAAAGAAATAATAATTTTGTTCTAATCCATTCAAATTGTGAAATCGGAATTAAAATACACAAAGGCACATATATAAATATGTACACACGTGCGTTTATTTCTCCAAAAAAGGTCAAACAGCAGGTAAGCCTGAAAAGTTACAGTCAGGTAGATACAAGTGTACATAACACAACAATTATTCAGGTATTACAAAATGTATGCAAAAGCAAATTATCAATACTTGTTATAATCATCTCGTGAACAAACTTAATTCTGGAGCTTTAAAACAATGTACGACATCAATACTGGATAAAATATCATAACAATAATAATGAAATAAAATCAATATCTTTATAGTCAGCTTCCTAATTTTTTGGATAAAGTTATCTTTTTATAGATAATATATCAATATTTAAATACATCTTTTGTTAAATTTTATGTAAAGCATAAAAATCAATGCAAATGCTTGGGATTTTTTTTTTTTTTTTTATTTATTTTTACAAAATTGTGTAGAGATAAAATTCACATACTTAAATATAAGAACTTATTAACCATTTAACAGCCGATCTGTACCGAATGAGTTATCGACCCTTATTTTGACTTGTTTAGTTACTATGTCCGTTAATACCATTCATGGAATTTCCCAGCATATTGTTTTTATTTTATGTTATACATTTTTCAAAGCTCTACCGCACTTTTTCTGTATGTTATGCAATAAAATAGACAAATTTCCAGATCAATAGGTTGTTTTTAATTTCAACGCAGCGAAATCGACAAGGTGTTTGCACAATAGTTTATGATAAAGATAATGATAAAATTATGTGGGAGGTAATCTGCAAAAGTAAAACATATGTTCATGTCTGAGTTTGAGCTAAATATTCATATTTCGAGGATTTTATTACGCTGTTGTGTTTAAAATTTGTTATAATGAATGGCTGTAAAGTTCTCTGTCGTACGACTCAAGGGCATTGATGGGTGATTTATATTCTTGTATATGATTGTTTATCTAAGGAGAGGTCTAAAAGATTTTCAATAAAACATAACACCATTGAGCTTAATATACACAGTATAACTTTGATTTCGATATGATTATCGGAAGTGACTATCAAAATTAAATTAAAAAAATAATTTTACAGCCTGAATAAAATGTATACAGGAATTGTAATACTTCAAAATGCTTGATTTCTTTTTTTGAATTATTGTATTATTGTGATTTTTTTTCATGACTGTACTCATACATAATAAAAATATCTATTTAGATAATGTGTTTTAAATGTAAGTGTATCGAAATGACTATTTTTGAAGTTCTTTATTTGTAAACTTTAACTTGAAAATAAAACGATGTGGTATGATTGCCAGTGACTCAGTTTTCCACAAGAGACCAAATGACGCAAAAGCAACTACAATGAGCCATTTTCAACTGATATTTGTAGTTTGTACTCATGTTGTACTGTACATCACTGTCCCCGGTTATGGAGAGGATTGAGCACTTACGAACATGTTTAACCCCGCCACATTTTTTATGT